>NW_005054528.1:589363-600678 GCF_000277835.1 Geospiza fortis
CTGCTGGAAAACCAATACAGTGGAGAGGAAAGAGTCTAGGAAGGTCTTGCAGTATTTGGAGGGTTACTTCCTGAGACAGCTGGTAAGGAAGACAGCTATGGACACTGTCCAACCGATCTGGTTGTTTGTGAACAAAAGTTGTGCCAGGGAGATATAGATTGAATATTAGGAAATGTTTCTTCCCTGGAACAGCTATCAAGCATTGGCACAGGCTGTCCAGCAAAGTATCTGAGTCACCAGGCCCAGAGATATTTAAAATATGTGCAGGTGTCATGCTTAGGGACATGGTTTAGTGGTGGCCTTGACAGTTTTGTTGTTGGATTCCGTGAACTTATAGCTATTTTCAAACCAAAATGAATCTTTAATTGTATATGGGGTTCTCTATTAACTTTTCTATTCTTGCTGTGCTTTACAAACTGTTTTTAAAAACAAAAATAAAAATCTCACACATACACACACACATATTAACAAAAGAGATACTTTCTCCACTCCAAATATTGGCTTGGGAGCCTTTCAGAGGACTGATAGTAATAGCACTTCTAAGCTTTTTTTAATATTCCTATCTTTAACCTTTTATGAAAAAAAAGTTTGTTCTTTTATTTATTTTAGTCGACAAGATTTCTTGAGCATGACATTCCTTAAATATAAGATTGTTTTTCTTGTCTAGTTAGCTATCTGATCCGTACTGTCTTAACAAGCAAATATTGCGTCTAGACAATTAACAGTTCCCATTTGCAAACATTTTTGAGACCATGAAATGAAAGATGTCCTCTAATTATTATTATTATTATTATCCATATTTAACTAGATGCATATAGCTTTAAGGATCATTTTTAGGATAACCATAAATATTTTCAGTTAAATCTTAAGCCTAAAGAACAGTATTAATGTGGAACTTCATATGCTGTGTTACAAACAGTTGTGGAAGGGAAGACTTGAAAAAACAGTAATTTAAGTCAAGTGCTTTTTTCAATTAATAATAATTTTATATGGAAAATTAGCAGAAGAAATCTTGAAGCAGGAAAATTTATTTCAAAATCTCCAGGATTATATTGGAATATTGTGTTTATTGCTATATTGGAAGTTTATGAATAAATTTGACACAAAACTATTGAAATGCCGCAGTTTCTTCCAATAAATATATAACAGCAAAGCCACTGTGGAGTTCAATGAATTACATCTTCCTGTATCATGCTTCTAGGTGGGATTGCAATGAAAGAGGAGAAGAAAAATCCCTCTCCATTATCAGGGTAATTAGTTCTATAAATTCCTTTATGTCTTCAGTGAAGAAATGGGGTAATTACATTGTGAAATTTCATTTTCCTAAGGGGACACATTAATTTATGGGCACATGTAATACTTGTTCCAGCACAAGGTTTCCACATTCTGTACATGTACTTCATTATGTAGAAAAGAAATATTTAAAGCACACAAGATTCTATGTATAGTACAAAGTATGGCGTTTTTTTTAATTTAGGCAATGTATTTTTAGCAAATCTCTTTGATTCCAACCTTCATTAAGTACACTGTAAGTCATAAAACAGAAAAACAAGTTATTTTGCTTTTATTCCTTGAGAGAAGAAAATATTCAATTTCTACATAGATATTAAAGTTCATAAAATATCATTAAAAGCAGTAAGTGTGGTGGCAATTTAATTATTACAAAACACTGTAGGTAGGATCAGGGCCCATGTTTTATTAAATTTTATTTCATGGGAAATATACTGTGGTAATTACTAATACAGCTTTATCTATCTTTCTATTATTCAAAGAGCAATATCACCTTGGTTAAAGGTTAATAATATTATTATTACTTAATTCACTAAAATTTATTGAATAATTTGAGGGCGCTGAAGTAGATACTAGTCAATCTGAACAGACTGTTTCCTTGTGTCTTGTTATGTTCAAAATCTTGCGAATGGGCAAAAAAAGGAAACGCATTACAAATAAAGCTGTTGACGTAATCAAAATCTTAACAGTGCAACTGAAAAATAATTATTGGACTAGATCTGATTATTACAGAGAAGACAAAAATTAATTATGATGTAGTTAAAAAGATTGTGTACACATCCTTTACATTTTCTCCTTTTTCTGGTTTCAGGTTCCTCCTCTTCCTGCTACTTGGCGGTTTTATAATGGCAGCAGTGATTCTCTGGTGAGACCTCAGTAGCTGAAGTCCTTTGCTGTGAGGAATGTGATGTTCCTGTTAATGGCTTCTTCCTCACTCTAGAACCCTCTAGTTGTCCTTTTTGTGTATTTATCGACACATTTTCATGCTTTTTTCTGTTTCTCTACAAACTTAACAGTTTCATCTTGTATCAAAGTTGCTATAAATTACTCCATATGTTGCCCTTTACATATGTCATATAAATGTATATTTATTTTCTTTTTGCTGACTAAATGAGTTTTACTCCAGGTCTGTTTTTCTTTAAATGTTCATCACTGAGTTTTTCACAGTTGTGGAGTCTCCAATGCCACCCTGTGCCCTATCCCTTAAAGTCCCATTGCTGTACTTCTCTCTAATATATCCCCAGTTCCCACCTCTCAAGGATATTATTGTACCATACCTCTATTCCTCCACTCTACATCATTATATTAGAGTAATAAGCCTCTCATTCTACATACAAACAAACACTAATAGCTCCTATTTAGAGTTTGGGTTTTTCTACCTTTCAAATACAAGAAAAGTAAAATAAATTAGACATAGATATCTGATCTGTAAGATAAATTGTTGTTACAGGTAAACCAAGTGAAACAAAGCTGCAGGCAGGTCAAGACAACTTCAGACAGAGCAGATGTGAAAAGTGTCAGCCCTGAAGCCAGGCAAACTCAGTACAGAGCTTACTGCCTATCAAAGGCAATATGATGTTAAAGGGCTGCAGAGTTACACCACTAAAGTCAGCAAATAACTCTGCCTGTCATATATGACTTTCCCTGGGAAGAAATTAGGGTGGATTTATGCCTCTATGCACAGTGATCCTAAGTCTGTTCCGTACAGAGGTCCCTGTGCATGTGTGATAAGGCCGATCTGTCAGATTTGGTGCACAGCGGCAGCTGGCTGCTACTTTCAACCTGGACACACAGACCCTAAAAGTTGTGTCAATTTTAGTGGTCTTTGGGACAATGAGTGTTTGGGCTCTGACCACCAGTGGTCTTCTCTTGCAACAGACTCAAAATGCTGTTTAGATTTTGCCCTTACTGAGTATCATGATGGTTTTCAAAATAGTCTGAATACTTCCCCAGCAGCCGTTCTAAGAACGAATAGGACAATTCCATCATCATTAAGTGCACACATGTGAAACAGATGGGCAGTAGACCCAGGGACTTTTTAAAGTCATCATATTATTAGATTTTTCATCCTGTAAAGGAGTCAGTGGTGCACACATTTCTGGCTGTGTTCCTGCTTCCTAGCCCTTATTCATATAGCTCTGCTTCCACACTGCCTTGCTCAGGGGAAGACACCTCAGCAGTGTACCTTCTAAGACAGTTTATTTCATAAGGGCTAAGAGACTTATAAGGGCAGCACCATCTGTTTTTGCAGCAACGTATTTTATTACAATATATTATAATGCAAATGGCTTTAGCACTTTGTTCAGGTAAGTAGGCAAAACTCACAATTTATCTTGGAAGTGAAATATGATCTTCTCTCAGGAGCTGTCTATTGTAATCACTGTTGGCCAGCACTACATCATTGTCCATATTAAATAGGTACAACTGATTCCAGAAAAACTTCTTACTGAGAGCTAACTTGGGTATAGATTTAGAGTACTCTGAATAACATTGCGTGTTTATAGCCTATAGGCTTCTCTGTGCATCTGCGCTGCATAACCACTGTGTAACCAAAATACGGATTATGTCCTGTAGGGACAATGACTTGGAAGCAAACATTCATGTGTTCATATATCTTGTCTCCTCCAGGACAGAACTGATAGGATAAATTATGTCTTTATGTCTCTCTTTGAAATATCTTGAGATTATATCTAATGTTATGCATACTCATAACTGTCCTGCTAAGTCTTTCGCTGTTAGGTTACGCAGAGAAGAACCAAAAGTCTAGGTAAGTCACTTCCAAACTATTGTCATGTTGAAGTGGGAAGTTGATATTAAATTTCTCCACAAAGACCTAAGATGCAGATGCAGAGTTTGGATGTTTAATATTTTCATTGTGTGGTTGTTAGAGTATGGTCAGTAGAAGAGCAAATCACAATAAAACAGTTGAACTGAATCAAGAAATGGTGAAAGGATATTGTTGTGTAAGACACCATACATAAAATGTAAGCAGTACTGTTACCTGTACTTACAAAATTAGTAAATTAGTACATTTTATCATGAATGGCCTGATTGAGTGAATATATCATGTTTTTATAACAGTATATTGGTCTGGACCTGTCAGAGAGCCAAATGATCACCCTACTTAGTTTCCAGAGGTTGCGCAGGTCCTGACAGGAACAGAGCCCCATAAGGAACAGTTTATCCGCTCCAGAGACTTTGCAATTTGTGACTATTTATGAGTAACTCAGCAATTAGTAGTATACTCATGAACTATCCTCAAGAAAAAAAAGTCTGAAGAATTTGCACCAGAATGGAATTATCCAAGGATATTATTACAGGGATTCTCATCTCTAGTTAGAATATGTTTTTACTCTTGTTCCTAGATGTCTTCATCTTCTAATTTTCAGTCATCAGTGAGTAATCAGAATGATTATCACATGATCACAGAAATAATTTTGCTTCTCCCATTTCAGATATAATATCTAATGTGTTATTAACTCTGTAATGATAAAATAACTTGCCTTTAACATTCTGTATATATTAAATTTAGCATGCATCCACCAAAAAAAAAATAGATATAATTTTTTTTTTTATGAGTCCCATAAATGTAATGATCAAGATTTTCAGAATCTCATTTTTGGCCCTTATTTACTTAAATTCATTGTAATCAACATAAATAGCTCTGCTTATCTCATTTCTGTCATAGAGGCATTCTTTGAGAAATACTGCAAATGTCACCTGCAACAGTGTGACTCAGAAGTGTGGGAGGCATCATCTCAGAAATGGCCCAAAGCTTTGAATCCTTGTCCTGTTACAGAATAACTTTAGGCATTATTATCATCCACCTTAAGTCCAGAACTCTTGTTATTGCTTGGGAGCACCATGTTATAGGTAACCTTTTTTTGTCTTTGTTTGGGTTTTTTTCATGACGAAGGGAAACCTGCAGCGCCAAAAGAGAGAAAACCAGGTCTACAACTATGTTCAAGCTAAGATTGATTCTTCAAAAGATTGATTCTTATTATTTTCACAATAAAAGTCATTTCAGTTTGTACCACTGAGGCATCATCTTGGGGAAAATACGCACATCTTTCTCCAGCTTTCCTTCCCTTCTCATTTGCTCTTCATTTCTGTTTTGACAAATGGGAGGCAGAATAATTTTATAGGTTTATCCAAACAATGTTTCTCTTAAAAGATTAGAAATTGATTCTACAGTAAAATCCATTCATATTTCATAATTATTTGAATTTGGAGTGTCAAAAATGTTAGAACTTGAAGCTGCTTCCAGGAAAGTCCTGATTAGATGTAATAGTCAAAATAGTCTTACTGGCTACTGGAGGTAGCACTCCTAACCTTCTGCTAGTATTGTTTAGGTACTATCTGAGTAAGATAGGCCTGAAATTATCATGAATAATGAGAAGCCTGAGCCCAGTTCACTAATTTAAACCATTGTCCTAAACAATGTTGAGATAGGCCTGAAATTATCATGAATAATGAGACGCCTCAGCCTAGTTCACTAATTTCAACCATTGTCCTGAAAAATGTTGAACTCACTGATTTCCCAGCTCATGTTGGGAATCAGAATAGGACTGGGTTAGCAATTACCACTGTCTGTACATTTACTATTATTAAACACAATATGCATTGTAGAGATAGTAAATGGGAATATGAATGTAGTTTGGAGGTTTGGATTCTTGAAAGTTACTCCTCAACTCCCAAATCCATTTGCAGAAGCAATTATATATGATATTTGTATACAAAGCAATCTATACTTTCAGCTGAATAGCTTGTTTTTTATGCTGTATCAAATTGGTCAAAATTACTTTACAAGTGCTCTAAATAAATTGCTCAATTGCATTTTGCATCTGCTGGATTTTCTCCTGGCAGTGATCTTTTCCACAGCTCCAGAAGCATTTGAATTCTGTAACTTTCTGATTCCTAACTCAGGAATTGCAGTTAATTGAGAGGCTGATGCTGTTAATACTGACTCTGGGAAAAGGACACAAAGAAGAAATGCTTTTTTAAGGTATTGGGTCATCAGTTTGAAATCCAGTCTTTTAATTCCTTCAAGTACTGGCTGCTCCCAATTCCTATAGTTAATGGGAGGAGGTGCACCACAACTTTTAGTACTCCTAAGACACTCAGTCCCATGTCAATTTTTGATTTAATGATCTAGCTATGACAATCTATTTTTTGCCCTTTGACAATCTTCAGAGCTGTACACTTATCGTGAAGAAGGTGTAGCAGGTGGAATGACATTCTCGATATGTATAAAATCTTAATTCACTTAAAGTAGCTAAGAACAGTCTCACCTTTACAATTTAATGGGCTGGCTAGCACAGCTGCTTAGTCTCAATGATCTACATTACTAAGAGATATGACAAGGTAAAAAAAAAAAACAGTAAACATTGCTAGGTCATATACCTTAATACTATGCTTCCTCACATAGCTCACATGCTGGAGGTCAGGAATGAAAGCTAGAGAAGGCTAAATATAAATATGTTAAAGCATAAGTAATTTATGCTACCATGGCAAGAACATAATTAAGGTGACATTATGTTTCTCCCAGCCAGGAGCATCTTTGTGAAAAGATAAACAGAAAGTCAGGTGAATTTATCCACGGACAAAACCAACATGATCACTCATAAATATTTGCAAAAGGGTTCTCAAGATTGCTTATTGTGCTGTTATGCTCATAGTCATAGGAGGAAATTGCTAACAATATTGCAACAAAAAGATTTCATGAGGCTTACAGATCAGAGATTTACTTGTCAATGGATATGAAGATCATTTTACATTTTGCTTTGATTCTTTCTACAAATTATTTTGTTCATGTTGTGTGTTTGTTGAGGTCTCTTATTTAAATATTATGTTTGAAATTGTTGTTGAATCTAAATTTACTGTAATGAAGTGCCTATCTTGTACTGAATTTTGAAAAATAATTTAGTGAATGGAAATAAGTGGATTTTTATAATACCCTCTCTCTCAGCAATTTTGCTATTAAAACAAAATAGTTATTCTTAGAATTGATATTATAGATGTAATATTTCATAAAGTTTTGAGAAAGGTGAAACTCAATAACCAAAGGCAAAACCAGAAGTCAGTATGTGTGCTCCTGATTATGTTGCTCATGAAGTTCTTAGTAATGGATTGAGTGTCAAACTGGAATAAAATAAAAAATATTGACAATACAAACAAGTGGTTGTTTTTTGGTTTTTGGTTTTGGATTTTTTTTTTCTGTATTAGGCACTACTTTTTCTAAGAAAGACTTTGCTCCTTCTCACTGGGAATAAATTATGATGAACGTGGTGACATTCCAGAGCACAGAACTAGACCCAGCACTCCCATTACATTTCATCAGTACAGAACATAGCAGAAGAAGTTGGTTAGACCACAATGATAATAATGCCAAGGTTGTGGGTTCTATCCCCATATGGGTCGTTCACTTAAGAGCTGAACTTATTGCTTATCTGGAATTCCAGCAAAGAGTCTCCCCTTTTTGCTTCTTCAATTGCCTCTGCCAGGAAGTTGTCATCAATGCACTCCATGAAACTGTCTTTGTTGCTTCTACTCTGCGATGCTTCCCTCCCACTGGATATTAGGATGATTAAGGTCAACCATGAAGAGCAGATTCTGCAAACATAATGTTTCTTTCATTGGTTGGAAGACATCTACAATGATAATGCCCACATCATCGAGCTCTAATCCCAACCCATTATCTCTCAGCTTGCTCAATACCTGTTCCTAGGCAGAGCTTCCTGCACTCACACTCTTCTCACAAAGGGCAGCTTCCTTTCCCCAGTTTCCTGCTCCTTGCAGCTGAAGGTACACAGGAACTATTATATTGATTATATCATGATAAAGTCATCCCACGTTTAAATAATAGAATCAAACAGTCCATAGTACAGGAAAGCCTGTTACTTACCTGAAGTAGAGTCATGCTTCATCAAAGAGCAAGGCTAACTCTTATTTTACAAGTTTTTCAAACAATTTCATAAGATTCTTTTGGTTTTTGAGATCCTACTTGATTACAAGTAAAAGGAGATTTATGCCTATAAGAGATAATCAGGTAATCAATTCAGTTTTATGTGCTCCTGAAGACCCAAGTTCTCCTTTTGTGGGTTTTAATGAAGATCTGTCATGCTGAATAAGAGATGTTAGGAGATATCAGTCAGGAATGCACCTTAATTTGAGTTGTTGTGATGTAGAACAGGATTAAAAAGAAGACAAATTGCTATATTTTAACTCAGAGGAGAATTTGATAATTATTTTTTAAAATATCTTTAAAGAAAATACGTAATAGATTATAATTTTTTGATCTCTTGACTTCAGATAACAATGTAGAATAAATAGTTGCTAATTAATTTAGAAATAATATAGAAAAATGTATGATTTCCATGAAAAATACATAAAGCAGAAATAAGGGAAACAAATATTGCTGTGCATTCACAGCTTTGCCTAATCATTTCAGGTCTGTTATATGGGGAGATAGTTGTTGATGCCGTTTAAAATGAATCTTTAAGGCACATCTAATACTCTTTATTAAAAAAATGAGATGAAGGTAACAACTAAGAAGATTATTTTCATTTAAATTGCCATGGAACAAACATGAAAAAAAGATTGGTTTATTGTGGGAGAAAAAGATATAAGTTTCTATGGTTGCTGGCTTGTAGATTTTTAAGAAACTGTGCAAATTGTTAAAGAAACAGAAGCTATGACTGTTGAAAGAATGCTTTTTAATAGTAGTTAAATTCCATTAGGATGGGTATGTGCTTTGATTCTTCCTTCTTATAAACAGCATGATATTGAACTTCCCAATACATGGCATTAGTCCCAGACTTTCATATGGGAGTGAAATCCATTCAAAATCAAATCTGTGGTTGCCGGTGATCTGCCCCTTTGAAATGGCTGTCATTTAAAATTCTTTCTTAGTAAAGACGTAGAATAAAAGCAACTAATATTCAGGTGCTTTGTTATGCTTGTGTCTGAATATTCTTCATTTCTATTTTCCCAAGATGTGAGGGATGACTTTTTTCTCTACAGAGAAATAAGTCAGATGATCATAAGGAAAATGCTGGAACTCACAAGACTGTTCTATATTGCTGGACCTATTCCGATTTTGGGATTATTTTAAGCAAAGAATTACTGTTTATTTTAAACAATTAAGACATTGTGTATCTTGTTTCCTAGATAACAAAGCAAAGTAAAAATGCTGCACTACCTTTAAGTTTAGTTTCTGAAGCACATGTAGGCATTTTGAGTGTAACTTAGGTTGGATAAAAAAATATCTGAGACCAGAATTTTTGTATGATGTCAGGTAACAATTATTCAGAAGAGTTTCCATAGTGTTGCAAATTCACTTAATCATATGGATGAAACTACTCAAACCTTTTATCTCAAAACAGATTCTAAATAGGCACACAATAATTTCCAAAAAAAAAAAAAAAATAGATCTACAGACCAACAGCCAAGAGGCTTCACATACTGTCCTGTCGAAGAAAAAGGTTGTATTGTCAGCTGAGGTCTGCAGATTATTCTGCTCATGGTACTTCAATAACGTTACTGCTTCTGGTTATATATATATATGTTTAAATCTCTCTCTATATCCATCTATCTATCTATCTATCTATCTATCTATCTATCTGTCTATCTATCTATCTATCTATCTCTATCCATCCCTCCATCCATCCATCCATCCATCCATCCATCCATCCATCCATCCATCCATCCATCCATCCATCTAATCTACCTATTTCAATCTCTACTAAACAGTCTTTTGTCATTACTTCAAAGAAATAATTCAGACAATTCATCCCTTAAAGGTGTTCCTTTTCCTCAATAAGATACATAAAAACTACAGGGTGCAACTTGAGAACTTGCTCAAGTAAAGGAGTAAATTTTAAAGGAAGAGGTATTACCTTCTCATACTCACCTTTCAAAACAAAATTGTTAAAATCCCTACAGTATCACAAAGCAAGTAATGATTTACTTAGAAAAAGTTATCTGGAGGAACTTTACCTCACTTTAAAAGGGTAGCAAATTCTTTTCATAAGTGGTAGTTTTTCTTCCTCAATGTAATTAAACAGAAATGGGCACAGTGATATATGATTGGCAACATTCTCACTTCGCACACAGTACTTCACCTGCTTACATGGAGAGGTTTTGCTTTTCTTTTTCATTAAATATATTGTTAAAACAACAGCAAAATTGTATCTGACTAGTGAGCAGCAAATGAAGTCTGTGAAGACTTGTTTCAATTTGCACATGAAATTTGCAATACATTGCATGAATTTTATTATATTTTTGTTTGTTTTTTTTAAGTTATAACTTGACATATGTTTTGTGCTAATTAAATACCAGTTTAATACGAGATGATATTATATTAACCTGCAAAAGAATGTTTAATATTTAAATTGTCGGACTTTCATAATCAACAGATATTATATATTGTTTGCTTAGTTACAAAAAATAAAAGGAAGAGAAAAAAGACATATTACTCAGACTACTTTTTGTGTCTGTCTTAACCAAGTACTGAATATAGATAGCATACAGCATGCTATCCAACACAGTACTAATATTTTAGTCTGATATCTTATAATTTCTAAGGAATTTCATACTGTCCTCTGTATCTTGTCTCAGTATTAATGCATTATTTCTTTTCATGGTCTGTGCACTAAAACATAGAAAGTTGCTAAATCTTCAACTTGTTAAATAACATAAGCCAGATTCTGAAAAAGAAAGCTAAATTGAATTCCAGGGCTTTGATAATTAAAGCACATTCACAAATTACACATCAGTGCATTTCTCCAGCATGCAGTGAGATACAGGCAAGCAATTCTAATCTGCTGTTGCCCAGATGAATTCTAGAACCTGAGCCAGTATCTGCTCATCAAGACTGCAGTGAAATATCCAAGTTAATAATCAATGCCAAGTAGACTACAAAGACTTGTATCATCTTGAATAATGCAGTGGCATCTCTTTACATTACTGCCCTATAGTGTAACTGGAATGCTACTTTTGGAGCAGACTGGAAAAGATTTGGATTT
>NW_005054528.1:600716-612291 GCF_000277835.1 Geospiza fortis
GTGAACTGATTTTCTAGCACAGAATATTCTGTACAGGAAACAGCTTCTGTTATCCAATAAGAAATGGCATAGTGGAAATGTGCCCCCTTAAGGGTCCACTCATCACTGAGCTACAGAATATTTTTGGGGTTTTTTCCCTAATACTTTCAGAGTTGAATAAGGTACCTACAATTTTACTTATGCAAGTTCACAAGTGCAAG
Organism: Geospiza fortis; assembly: GCF_000277835.1. NCBI lineage: Eukaryota > Metazoa > Chordata > Aves > Passeriformes > Thraupidae > Geospiza > Geospiza fortis. The sequence continues at coordinate 600,917 of NW_005054528.1, forward strand.
ATAGTGCTTACATATTCAGGTATCTCAGGATTTTGACAAGTTTATAAATGTAATGTTCTACGTAGGTTCTGTGGTGCCAACAGATTGGCATACAAACTTGCAGACTTCTGAGCTGTTAGCTGCCTGCTCACTAGATTGCTCAGTTTGTATTTCAGATCTCAGCTGAGTTATACAGAAGCCCTGTTAGCTCTTTGGATTTCATCCTGAGCTACTAAAAAGAAACTCTTTGAGGAACAGCTTTTTTACTACAAACCTACCAATTTGAATGGCATTCCTACTTTAAGAACATTAAACATAATCTGTAACTCTAAGTCTAGTGCCTTAAATTATCACTGAGATTTTTTTTGCAGTGTTAATCATTACCTGGAGGATTCTGCCTCCCTCTCGACTATATAGGGACTGTAACTTTCTACTCTGAAGTTTAATTCCTGATTTAGGAGTGCCTAAAGACAGGTGGCAAGTCGCTGGTTTTCTTTGTTTCTGATGTGTTAGGAGTTGAAATGATTTCCATTCTTTGGAGGTAAGAAAAAAAAAAGAAGGAAATGCTGTTTTTAGGAACCACCGAAAGCCTAATTTCTTTTATTTCTATCCATGTTTCTTATCAAATAGTGTTATATTGAGTTGGAGTCTAGAGCTTTAAGAAAGAAGTTGCAGTTGGGAACAAATAGAATATTGCTATCTTATATACATCATTTGCAAACCTGTTCAGTCCTGGTGCTATCTATGTCTAATGTCTCTTTTCACACCTATAGAAGTGAACAGATTTCATAGGAAACAAAATACATTTTGTAGCTAGTCTCTCAAATATTTCTGTGCCCATTCTTGAGGAAATGAATTATAAAAGAAGAGGTGGTTATACACTTGGGATCATTACCATATATTTTCCTTTTACTGGGGAGCAGATTATGTCTTTTGCATTGGGAGAGACATTTTGGCATCGATAAAATCTCATCTTCTTTTCTCCCATATGATGCTACAGATTTAAAAGCTTAAGAAGAAAGTGCGGAAAAAAAAATACAACTTCAGACTTCTTTCAAGAAAACCTCAGTTTGAAAGTGAGAATAAATTTGAGAAAGTTTTTCTGTGAAAGTATGCTATATTCTGTTAACTTTAAACATAAATGCTCAAAATTGATAATTATAAGGATTTTATTACTTGAAATATTAATTAGAAATGAGGATTAGCATATTCTAGATAGTATAATGAATTTTTATATAATTCTTTGGAAAAGAAGAGGTGATAACTCCATGATAACTCCTGAAATCACTGAATTTCTACAGTTTCTCTATGGATTTAACAGGTACTAGAGGGGGGAAAAATATTTTTTCTGTCTTATCATAGTAAATATATATATACTAATTATTTTAATGGAAAAGGTAGAAGGGGGAGGTAAATTATGTCATTTTTTTCAGATAAAATGCACATGCAAAGTCTATGTAATGTAACTGTGATTTTGGATGTACGTTTTAATAAAGCTTTGAGTTATTTGGAGTTAGGATTTTACTTCAAATAACTTCATGATGAAACCCTCATTCCTGACACTAACAATAATAATATTAATACTACTAGTACTAATAATGATTCAAAATGAAAGAGCATTATAAGAGCATGCTGGCAAAAGAAAGTAATTTCTAACTGAATGAACACCAGTGAAGACAGAAAAATCGTTACTTGTGAAATGCCACAAGACTGGACCTATGAAATTATCCCCAAATTACTTAGTTCTTAGGATAAATTTTCCACTATTGAATCACCTTTTTTTTTTAATTTTCTCCCCTTTATTTTTTTATTCCTTTCCTTTCCTTTCCTTTCCTTTCCTTTCCTTTCCTTTCCTTTCCTTTCCTTTCCTTTCCTTTCCTTTCCTTTCCTTTCCTTTCCTTTCCTTTCCTTTCCTTTCCTTTCCTTTCCTTTCCTTTCCTTTCCTTTCCTTTCCTTTCCTTTCCTTTCCTTTCCTTTCCTTTCCTTTCCTTTCCTTTCCTTTCCTTTCCTTTCCTTTCCTTTCCTTTCCTTTCCTTTCCTTTCCTTTCCTTTCCTTTCCTTTCCTTTCCTTTCCTTTCCTTTCCTTTCTTCTTCTATATTTGACATTTACACGGAGCTTGGAGTATTGAAATTTTGTGACATTCATAATTCTATTCTTGAGTATTCCCAGGTTGCTCTCTATGCATACACTAAATATTGGTTTATGAACTGGAATTGGATTTGGAAACAAGGAGTTCCTCGAAAGATATTTCTTTTTAGAGTGGGATGCAGTTCATAATCAGGGTCTTACTTCTGTGGATATTTGTGAAGAATTTGATTCTTTCTTTGCAGGAGGATGTTGTCTAGTTAAAAATCAGCACTACTGATCATGAACTAATTGTATTATTCCTACCAAGTCTTAGGGGGATGTTTGATGTCCTTTTCAAAATATCTAATTTTCAATGAATTAAAAAAAAATCCTAGCATTTCTATAAGTACCTATAGATACCTGCCTGTATAATTAGATATTTACATATTTTGGAGGACTGTGATATGGGATAACCAGTCATGGTAAATAAACATGAGGTTTGAAGAAGAACGTACAGTTTAGAAACTCCCATTAAATAAAATTTAAAAGCTCGTTTCTATTTGACATAAACTTAGATAATCAAAGTGTTGTGAGAGATGGAGGCTACTATTAGTAGTCTCTACAAGAAGTGTAGCAGAGCTATGTAAGTAAATAGATGTATACCTTCACCACATGCATCTAAATCTTTGTCTGAGTCACTTTTTTTTCCAGAAAGTCTCTATAAAGTCCATAAATAGATACGTTTTTGCTTAGCTGTACAGACCTGTTGTTCTGAGAGCTGTCTAAACATAGTCAGACATAATTTCTTTCTAGACACATGCCTAAAACTTATGTAATAATCTGGTGACCTCTGCACCACCTAAGGCATTAATACCAGGATCATTCTTGAACTCCAGATACGGATTGACTTGCACGTAGGCCTAATCCCTTCTAGATTGACTGCACGTGCAATATATAGGGCATGCTCCTGCCCTTTTTTGTATCCCCATGTTTCCAACAATGAATCAATATTTAGGTATTTGTGGGGTTTGTGTTGTTTGGTTTTATTTCTATTTGCCAATCCTGAGTCATAGCGAGCTGTGTCACAGCTTACCAGGATAATTTCTGTGGTATAAAGCAAAGTCAGTCAGACCAGCATCACAGAAAAATTCTAAATGAGTAAATGTGGTAAAGGAACAAATTGCTATGCACTCAAATTAATAACAACTTTCTGAAAGATTTACCTTCTCTAAGGTCTCTGGGCCATGGAAGAGAGATGCCTATCGTTTAAATGTCAGTTTTCACCCTAGATTTCATTTAAAATCAACACCAAAATCATGAATTTCAAAGGCATGGCACATCTTAATTTAATGCCAATGTATGAAACATAATCTAGTTTTTCTTCTGTAGAAGGGTCCATTCCCCTCTTTTTCTAATTAGGAAAGGAACTTATGAAGAGCAATTGAGTCAAATATATCTGCATAGTAGGTCTTTAAGGCTGAATGAGAAGAATTCTATACTGACTTTTTCCTCTTAAATGTAGGCATTCACATTCTTCTTCAGCAGTGGGTCTTCAAGCTACAGGTAGTTTGCAGATTTCTGATGCGAACTCATTTGAAACACCATATTGCCATAATACAATTCATTTCACATCTGCTCCTCTTGACAACTTAAAACTGCCTTGTCCTGTAAAATATGATTCCTTACTTACAAAATTTTGATTGAGGTCTAAGCAAATTGGAAATAGATTGCTATTCTTGTGATCATGTCTCTGTCTCAATCTCAGCAGAACAATAAGAGAAGACATCTTGAATGGTATGCAAATACGAGACACAAAGAATAGCTGAAGTTGTAAGGGACACTTGGAGATCATTGAGGCCAAACTTCCCTGCACAAGAAGGTTGCTCATGAATGTGTCCAGACAGATTATTTTGCAAATCTCCACAAATGGAGGCTCCACAGTGCTCTGTGCAACCTGTTTCACTTTTCTATGACCTTTATAGTAAGAAAAAAAACAAAAAACAATAAAAACAAACATTTTCTTCTTGACAGTAGTCTCTGAGTACTGTAAGTTATTGTACATTTTTATTTCTGTCTTTAGAAAATAAAGGCATATCTAAGTTAACAAAATAGAGGCAAAACAAACAAATTCATGTAGCCAAAGGAATAAACTGAAATTCTTCTGGTTTCATATTGCAGTATAAAAAATGAAATGTTGAATTTAATTTTTGATAGTTGCTGAAAGGCTGATTAATTTCAGGGTCTTTGAAATCTCATTCAGAATGAAAATTCTAATCAATACTTAAAATTTAAAGAAGAGTGTGTCAGAATGTGACCATCAAATGCAGTCAGCTAAAACTAACAGAGGGAAACAAATTCTACAGGCAATAAATTTCCATTAAAATACCCAGTGAAATTTTTTACTACATGGACCATTAAAAGCCCTACTTGGATGAAAGCATTGTAGTTCAATAAATTAGTTGAATTTCTCTGCTTAGTTTTGTAGTTTGAATTCAAACATATACAGAGTAACAGATAACATGGACAACAGAATGAGATGTAGGAATATCTGGGGATTTGAAAGAAAGACAGCAAGGTAGGAGTTTAATGTGCAATAAGTATATGTCAGAAAAGTAGACTTGAAAATTGCATTTTCTGTATCTTTTATTTTTTTTGCACTTATATTTAAGAAGGATAATTCTGATTTTTTTTTTAAACACTGTTTTTTAACTGCAGGGTAAACTATATAAAAGATAGCATTAGGTTTTTATATCTTTACAGAAAATAAATTACTTCATCTTCTTGATGTGACAATGATATACATATATATGTAAAAATTAAATGCCTTAGTGTGACTCTCAAAGTACATACTCTTTTGAAAATCAAAGTTTTGATCAAAATAGTAAAGAAAAACAACTACAGAAAGCATATCCTCCGAACTTTAAGAAATTATTTATTAAGCAGCACACAAACATTTTCCTAGTGGAAAGAAAAATTTACTAAGGGAGAATTAGCTATGTGAATATTGACTAGAGCTTTGAAATTATGAGAAGGGTTTTGACAAAATACCAGAGAATTAATCATTAGTCACATTTTATCTTGGGATTTACAATACAGTTTTGTTTAATTACTTCTGATGTTTCAGTATCATGCTAAGAACTAAAAGAGACAAAGAATTAGGGGGAAAATGCTCTTTTCAGACTTGTTCTCAAATGCAAAAGAATATCCATTAGAACTCATAAACAGAAGTTGTTATTCTTGGCATTTCTACACAAAGGAGATCAAGGATTGAGCTGGCATAGAAAAACCTTGCAAAAGTGGCCCTGCCAGTTTAACATTAAAAGACTTTGTGAAATGACTTGCATTGTTACAGTTCGGTGAACCACAAGTCATGTATGAATAATATGAACAGGATTCAGGCTTAGTTTCATCTCAAAATTTGTAGGATACTCTCATGCATAGCTAACTTTTCTCAAAAGATAATGTGTACAGAAGATGGTCGGGTTGTTCTGTGGTATAGCAAGATTTATCAAGCACAGTCTTCAATAACACTTGACTGTTAAATTTTTTACATTAAAAAAATTATAATGTGATTCCTTTAAGGAAAAGTTTTAATTCAATTAACTTCCTAAGATAGAAAAGAAATTTAATTTTACAGTTTTACCCAGTCTGAAACGGCACGTTTTATAATATGAATTAGATATCATTATGGTCATTCCATGTAAAATATTTGTGGATCATTCAAAGAGAGAAATTAATTTGATCACAATTTTTTCGTTTTTGCTTGCTCAGTTCCTGTATGGAGTACTCCTTTTGTCATCTGAGGAAAAAAAAACAATATTCAGTTTTAATTTATACATAGATAAGAAAATTCCTTTGCGGTTCCAATCTATTAATCATCATCAAATAAAAAAATGTAGAATATAAAAATGCAAAAAATGTAAAATTTTTGTGTAAAACCAAGCTTAATTTTATCTTGATTTATGTGTTTTTAGATTTGTATGTAATGATGTTTAAAAATATTGCTGCTTTTAATTTATCTAAAATCACCAGTGTTCTTGAAATTTGTTTTGCTAGTTTGAGAAGAAAAGACCAACAATAAACATTTGAAAACAGAATAATTTTTTGACAGGACCTATGGGAAAATAAGGAGTTCTTCACAGGCAAACAAAAATTATATACATTAGAAACAATAATTCCACGATTAGTAAAGCAAGGACAGAGAAAGATGAAGTGGGAAGATCAGCAACATAATGGTTATGTGAAGTTTCTAATAACATTTTGAATGAACTTTAAGGAACATTGTATGTTTCATGTTTCTTTTATATACACCACAGTGGTTCTAATTCATTTGGGAATCTCAGTAAGAAATATACAGACATGCAAGAGTAGTTAATGATTCATTACGTGAAACCCAGAATTGGCAGGAAAATGACATGAAACTTACATCTCTTCTGATGCTCCTGTAGCGTATGACAAGCCCCGACTCGTTGACCATGACAGGGTGTGAAGATGAAATTCTCACTACTCTTCAGGTTTCTAGGATATTCTTTCAAGTGAACAGTTATCAGTCTTGTACCTGTTCAATACTAATACTTCAAAGTGACATACTAAGATTCAGGGCAAATGATACCCTCTTACCCATCACCATAGAAATGAGCACTTACAAGTGGTTCACATGTCCAGAAGAAGTCCACAAAAGGGATCAGAGAGTGGGAACACCTCTCCTGTGTTGAAATGTTGAGAAAGTTGGAGCTGCTCAGCCTGGAGAAGGCTCCAGGGAAATCTTACTGCACGTACTAGTACTTTAAAAAGGGCTTATGAGAAAGATGGGATCAGACTTTTCAGCAGAGCCTGTTGTGTTATGACAAGGAGTAATGATTTTAACCTAAAAGAGAATCAGTTTTGATTAGATATAAGAAAATAGTTTTTGCAATGAGGTTGATGACAGACCAGAACAGTTTGCTTGGAGAAGTGGTGGATTCCACGTGCATACTAACACAGAGGGTCAGGCTGGATGGGGCTCTGAGCAACCTGACCTAGCTGAAGATGTCCCTGTTCATTTAAGGGTGGTTGGACTATACAACATTTAGAAGTCCCTTCTGACCAGAACCATTGTATGTTTTTATGAAATAGAGGTGGTATTGTTACAGACAGCCATGGTACACGCTTGGGTTAAACAGCAGACACTCTTGCTAATATGCAGGTCTCTACAAACAAAACCTCTGGTTAAACTCTGCCTAAATTCTGCTTGAAATTACTGTCTCATCATTATGGTCTGCTGCACTGGCTCAGTACAAGTTCAGATCATATTTCACTAAGCAAAGAGATAATCCTCTGAATGCTGCACACATGAATAATTAAATCAAAATAATTTTCACCTTGACTTAGCCAAAGTTATTCAGGACTGAGGATGAGGTACTATTCTGTTTTAAAATCCTGGCAGTTTTGGTCTTCCAGTTATCATAGGAGTTCAGAAAATTCTTTAATGAGTCTAGCTGTTTCTCAGAAGATTGGGGAAGAAAAGCTGAGGAGAAATGCTATTGTATGTATTATTCAAGCATAAATTATAGGTCTCAGCTGGGTAAAATTCTGTGGGTTTATAGCACAGGTCAGACAAGATGATCTGACGATCCATTCTGGCCTTGCATTTCTGAGTTTCTGAATAATGTACAATGAATTTTATATATTCAAGTCAAGATGTGTGGCCAGAAAACTAAAACTATTTACTACTTCTTGTCTAGATTTATGATGAAAGGGAAAGGACCAGACAGAACTCATTAAAAATAAATTTCTCAATCTCCTAAACACCTACATTCCCTTTGTTTTCTTTCTGTGTCATGGTGAAAAACTATGGAATTTTGAACTAAATCAATAAGCTCTGACTTTTTAACTCTTTATTGTTTCTTACCGCTTCTGTGTAGTGATTTTATGTGGCTTATCACATTTTCATCTGCCACTCCTCCATATTCTTGTCTCTTCTTTGCACCTCTGGAGTTGAAATATTTGTTAATATTCTGAAATTATCCCACTTATGCAGCAACATTGACTATTTATGAAACTGACTCTATTGGTTTTTTGTAGTCCTACTGACTTACTTCTCTGGCTAAAACTGCAAGTTTTCATAAGTATTTTGTTTCTGCTCTTTAGTAAACAGCTCTGTTTTTTCTTAAATGTAATTGTTTTATGATAATTTTTTAGAAATTTTACATACAAATGGAAACAACACATTTTCAGAGGGTACACAAAAATATTCATATGGGTAAAAAATTGAAAATAATTCAGGTATAACTTGTATGACTATCATCAGGACCTCTAACTAAACAAATACACCTAGACTGTCTCTAGTGGTAAAAGTCCCTATCTTGACAAATATTCACTAAGAACTCATATATTTTAAATCTTTGGTGGAAACAGTGTAAGTAACAAGCAAAAATTATGTTTTCTGTAATAAATATTGGATTTTGCTGTGGATATTTTTGTCATCTATGTCTGTGGAAACCTTTTTCAAGATGTTCATTAACACTGCAATTTGCAGTAATAATGTACTTAAAGAATCAGTCATCTTCCACTCTTGGATTACAGAAAGTCAAAACCAATGACCGAGGCATTAGTGTCAAAGGGTTAGTTCCCAGGTTGGTCCTGAGCAGACTCTTTAGTTCTGGAGTGACTGGCACGCTAGATGATGACAAAGATTGCCTTTTAACTCAGATTGATAGAGCAAGGTGCTGGCAACACCAAGGTTGTGGATTTGCTCTGTATGTGGGCCATTCTCTTAAAAGTTAGATTGATGATACTTGAGGGTCTTTTCCAATTCAGAATATTCTGTGAGTCTCTTATTAATCTTAGAGATTAATACAGAGGATGCTGACTTTTTTGAAAGGGCAATTATTTTGGTTAATTTCCATAAAAAAAATTTTCTTCTCATGTTTTCCTTTCAGGCTATCCTTGATGTAGCAGTGTGCTGCTATTCAATGACTGTATTGTCATCTGGAAGTAAAAGCACAAATATCCTCCCATGTCAAGCAGCAGGACTACAGACAGGGCAGAACAGTAAAGGTTTCCAAGAAGTTTGAATCAGAAGACTAAACTATAGTAAAGGATATGGTGCAAATGCACGAGGAAGCAAAGTAACAATACTCAGTATATGGAGAGGGTGTTTGTATTTCACATAATGTCATCAGATGACTGGAGTCACCCAGTCTCATTAGAGACACCATAGGTGTGCCATCTGACATCCAGCTGATTGTCCAGAGAACAGATACAGTGTGGAGCCATACTGTTTCCCATGCAAGATTCTCTTGGTGAACCTGCTGAGCATTACATACCCCTGCTTAATGCAGCTAAATTAAACCCTCACTGAGAAGGTCTCACACAGATATTGCCATGAGGGGCTAGGTTGTTAAGAATTTCCTTTATAGTCAGAAAAAGCTGTGGAGCAGGATTCATCTGATCTATTTTGCACAAGTACTTTATGATAGCGTAAGTGGTGATCTAAAAGTGCCAATTTTCCTGCACTGATTTTCCCATGACTGAGATGTAGATGTAAACATATTTCTATACCTGTTCAGAAGAACTGTCACCCAAGATGTAGAAAGTATTCTCCCCGGAAAACTAAAGTGCTCTGCCAATCTAAACAATTTACCTATACTTATGTGACAAAACATCAGCAATCAAGCACAGACAGAATTCAAAATTCATTTTTGGGGCACAATCAGTTTTATTGAACCTCTAATTCTTCCACTCTGTCATAAGAGGATTATGGGAACTGGGCCAGAATTGGTCTCATTTTTAACAATTAATAAGAAATTTGCCTGTGAGATACAATATAATTAGACAATTTATGTACTAAAACAACACTCTAAATTAGATTCATTTTTTTTAAGAGGATTTTTCTTCTTAACTTCCTGAAAGCTTTACTCATCTTTGCCCTATAACTCAATTACTTACACCCACTTGTGAAGCTCTTGACCTTAAAGGAATAGACTAAGCCACTCCCTTGAGATATCTTTCTAGCAGTTTAAGTAATGAGGAGTCAGCAAGTGTAATCATGAAAGGAAAATTATTTTCATCAAGAAAATGTATGTTTATGCTTGTCAAAATGATGACTGTAAGAAGTGCAGAGATATGTAAAATGATGATCATAATTAAAAACTAAGACTGGATTTTTTTTTCTCTAAAAGCACACAAATTCTGTCATCAGAAAACTCATATAGATTTTAAAAAATTGATTTAATACAATTTTCCAGTATCTAGGTAACCATCATTTGAATCTTTTTGCCTTCTTCAGTGTTCCCAAAGGAAATTAGCTAATTAACTTGCATGGACACCATTAACAAGTATTCTAAAAAGTCATGGACATTGGGCTTGGGGGGAGGGAGGTTGAAGAGGCTAAAAAAATCCAAGTATGACTCTGAAAAATAAATATTTCCAGAAATTCCTACTAAAAATCCACACTGATCCTCATTACCCTGGGGAGAAAAAACACATAAATCATGAAATAAATACTAATAGGAAAGAAAAATCCTCAAAGACTTGATCTTGTTTAAACACAAGCTTTAATTAATATGCCTTTGTAAATAGAACTGATCATCCTGATTTTTGTGCTTTGGAAACTGATAGGGAAATTTTCACTGATTCAAATGAGAGGAAAATGCACAACACCTTACCTGCTTCCAAATGCAGACATTAACCCCACTGGAAGACATCTATAATTCTTATTCAAAAGCAAGGGCAGCTCTTGCCTTAGGGGTGCTAGGATCCATTCCCACCAGAATTTTATAACTCTCAGTACAAATCTTTGTAAGCTTTTCTTCCCTCCAGTGCCAAGTACAGACAGTGCACACAAAGGCACAAAGCCAAACACTGTCACACAGGAGACAGGGATATGCACAGGAATGGAAAGAATGCTCTACCTTAGCCTGTACAGAAAGGGTGACCCCCACCTGCAAAGCATTCCAGTTTTTACTGTTGTAAGGAAAAGGAGATCAAGGCAGGATATTGTCTTGATTGTCACTGATTTAGTCAGTGACAGAATCAATAGCAGAGAAATGTTAAAAATCAGAACAAATATCCTGCTTACTGTGAAGTTATGCAGCCCAGGTTGTATTATTGCAGCTAACGTAATAAACAGCACGGTGTGTTGACCCGCACAGCTCCTTGACTTGGGTGTAGAAACATAAATGTGTGTGAAGAAAATGGATTACAATTACTTGTTTTCTAAAACAAGTAGATTTCTAATTTGGTTTTACTTTTCCCTGACCAAAAAAAAAAAAAAAAGATGAGATTATTCAAGTTACACTTAATGCTTAAAAAAACATTTGTTTGAATAATTTAAAATGTATGGTGT
>NW_005054528.1:612311-668438 GCF_000277835.1 Geospiza fortis
GCCTGGTTTGGAAGAGATCTTACAGATCATCAAACAGTACAAATTAATTTTAATGTAGTGGAAAAGCTGAAGTTTCCCAACAGCTTTCTGTCCTTACACTATGAAAAATAAATCGTACAATTTTTCCTTTTTCCTTTAGTGTGTGACTGTTCCCAAGATTATTTACATGTTTAAGTGACTGGAGTAGCTTTCTTAAGAGCATAGGCTAAGGAATTTGAGCCTGTTCAGCCCTGAAAGAGACAACAGGGGGACCTCATCAATGTCTATAACTATCTGAAAGGAGGCTGTCCAGAGGATGGAGCCAGGATCTTCTTGGTGGCACTGCCGAGCAATAGGACAAGAGGCAATGGGCAGAAACTGATGCACAGAAAGTCCCACCTGAATAAGAGGAAGAACTTTACTGTGTAGAAGACCACAGAACAGAGTGTCCAGAGAGGTTGTGGAATCTTGCTCATTGGAGATATTCAAGAACTGTCTGGACACAATCCTGTGCCGTATGCTCTGGGATGGCCCTGCTTGAGTAGGGAGATGAATCTTTGTGTGCTAGGAAGCATACAGCAAAGAGGTAAAAATTATCCTTAGTTTAAGAAAAAAAATAAAAAATCAAAATTAATTTACAATTTAAGCTAACTGTTTCATCTTCTGCATTATGAACAATAGTTACAGAGTTGCAGACAAATATCTATACTTGGAGACAGATGCACTCGCACACATATTGGCTTTTTCCATGTGGTTACTACAGCAGAGAATATAATTTAGAAGACTAGCAGAGGACACACCAATGGTTTAAAAACATTTTACTGAATTATTACAGGTCACTAGTTAAGTAAACTAGCTAAGTTTGCTCTATTACCAGTAATATAAAAGCCATCAGCTAAGTATGCTTCACTAGCAAAAACATGAACTTGAGTCAAAGCCAGATGAAAATGCCTGTTGCCTTTTATCAGTTTAGATCTTTGTAACTTTATGTTTAATATTTTTTTTCCTTTTAGCCTGATATAGAATTCCTATCTCACTCCTGGTTTGTATGAAAGTCACAAAATCATGTTGCTTTTCCACAATCTCTTAAAAGGAATTAAAAATTAAAAACTGTGCATCGATGTAATTTATCTCCTTTATTTTTTGAATTAGTGGTTGGGAAATCAGCATCCTAAAGTCAAATTCCATTTAAAAATTGTGTATTTCCATACTCTTTATTAGAATTACCCGAAAAAAAAGCGGTAACTGGAAGAGAAGGTCTTGCAGTCTTATGACTGGAGGTGTGCTTACTTTGAACTGCATGCACACTCCTGATGCTTGATTTCTAAAGTTGTTATTAACACTCAGAAGCAGGACTAGCCAAATTCATGAAGAGGCTTAAACAATGTGTTTTATGGGTAGCAGTACAATCCCCATGTACAGAGCAAATGGATGGTATATAATTGAAGCAACCAAAGTCTGTTACTCCTTCTACAGGAAGTGAGCAATTCATTATGCCAAACCTAATGTCATTGTATTGTGTAACACACCATAATACCACACTGCTCCAAAATGATAAAAGGCTAGCTACTGGCCAAATATTTAGAGTAATTTGCCAAAAAATCCTGTTTGTCTTCATCCATCTCCCTGTTACACTCTTTTTTTTTTCTCAGCCTACTGAGTAAATATTGCTAACTTTGACTCAAACAATTTGTTCATCATTTTCCACCCACATTTCTCCTGTAATATTTTGTAGATACTGCTTTCAAATTATGTCCTCCCAATGGATCAGCTTCTTGCTTTTACTGTCATATCCATCTGAAAATACCAGGTTTTGTACCAGGGAATCAACACAATTAGAGAAGGAAGGATAAATGCATTATCTGGATTTTATGAAAACAATATATCATAAATTCATACTTTGGAAGTTCATTCATTATGGCTTAATTTTAAGATCTAAATCTCTGTATGGAAATCAGAAATAAAAATAATATTAAAAATCCACAATAATTGTTTAACTGCTACTGAAAATTCAACAGTATTTACTTACCTCTAAGCACTAAATTCCTCATCCATGGATATATCAATTTACCATGATTCCTTGGCAGCATCTCATGCAATAAGGGAAGCTGAATAAATCAGCACTTCAAGGATTCAAGCCATATTATCACCAGAACAGGATAGGTTTTAAACAGCTGACTGAGAGACAATCTTTTATCACTGATTGAGATGTTCTTAAAGACAAGAGAAATTCTTAAAAATAGAATAAACAAATAATAAAAGCCTCTCAAAAATTTCAAAATGTCTAATTTAATATCTCAAAACATTTTAGAAGTAGAAATATGAATGAAGAGTTTATAGTATAAAAAAATGTACAGCAATATAATATTGATATCATAGAATTGAGTTATTCTGACAACAAGTACAAAGGCAAAAAGAGGACAAAGATCATTGGAAAAACAGAAACAATTTGAAAAGGAAAACAAAGTATTCTCCAGTGGATCCCTTAGATTTTTAAGGAAATTCTCTAATGAATCTATGGATGAAAGTAATGAATGCTTTTAATAATATATTTCTATTCTATTTTAGTTTAACATTATTCCTGAAGTTTTTATGCAACTTCACTATGCTGGTTTTGACCAGGGTAGAATTAAATTTCTTTACAGTATTTAGTATGGGATTAGGCTTTGAATTTGTTCTGGAAACAGAGTTGATGACATGGAGATGTTTTTGTTATTGCAGAGCAGTGCTGACAAAACAAATAATTTTCTGCTTCTCATGCCACCCCATTGTGGTGGTACCAGTTGTCGGTTTCTCTGGGTCTGGATTGAAGGCACTTGAGACAGTAGGTCATGTTCGGACTTAGGTGTTCATTATTTTTTATCAGTAAAACAGTCTCACTACTGCGAGTTCAGCACCTTTCCATTAGAAGGCACAAAATGGCTCAAAATCTCTTTTTCCAAGGTCCTTTAAGACTAAACTATCCAATTAAGAACTGACATCTAGATTATTTTCCCTTTTAACCCAATAACTGATCCCTAAGAGCCCACAATGTGGACTTTTCTGCCCAATTACAAAATGCCACCCAAACCCAAGAGGAAGAAGAAAAAAGAAGAAACATGAAGAAGAAACCCAGGATGACCCCCTGTGCCCCCCGTTGTGCTTCCATCCACAACATACTAAAAATCCCAAAACCTAAATTTCTCACCAAGTGATACACCTACACTACTCTCTATAATCTATTTCACGCTTTTGTGGATTCTGGTCTATCTTGAAGTCTAGGAAACTTTCTCCATGAATGAGGGTCAAAGTCAGTGCTCCCCTGGGGGTCAGGGCACCCCAGAGCAGACAGAGAAATATTCCCAGTGTCCTGGGTTTCCATACCCCATTAGAAAGGAGGAGGGGAGAGCATAAGATATTGGGGGGTTGCACAACCAGGACAGCTGACCCTGACTGATCAAAGGGATATCCCAGACCATATGGTGTCATGGTCAGCATATAAAGCTGGGCAGAAGAAGGAAGGTGGGAACATTCAGTGTGATGGTGTTTGTTTTCCAAAGTAACTGTTTCATGTGGCAGAACCCGCTTTCTGTGACTTGGCTGCCTGTGGGAAGTGGTGAACCAATTCTTTGTCTCACTTTGCTTGCATGTGCAACTTTTGCTTTACCTTTTAATTCTCATTATGTCATCATGTGTGTTTGCTCACTTTCACCCTTCCAATTCTCTCCCCTATTCCACTGGGAGAAAGTGGGCAAGCAGCTGTGTGGGGCTTAGTTACCATCTGTGGTTAAGCCACAACATTTCCAAAGAGCATTAAAGAGGAAGACAAGAAAAAGACAAGAAAGAAGGCTGGTTTTTTTGTTTTGTTTTGTTTTGTTTTTTTACTTCTGGAAATCCAAACTGCATAAGAAATTACTTGCATGCTTACTTAGTGAAAGCCAGAGGTCTTTGTATTGTGTTCTAAAGTCTTTCTCTTTACTCTATAACAAAATCTTTTCTGTGGTCATTTATGTTAAAAGTTACCCAAAGCTGATGGTCATAGTACTACACAGGGCTCAGCCAGACATGCTGAGATATGAAATCAGATCTTTCACCTGGCATGTAATTTCTGCTGTCTCAGTTTCATTACAGGAAAAAGATCCCAACAACTCTGTGAAACTAACATATGACACTGATAGGGTTTTGTTTCATGTATTTTATGCGTCTTTTGTTTGTCAAGTGATGGGAAGGACATTTTTCACTCCTTCTGTGATGCACGCCCTACCAATGAAACCCTTAGGCACTACTGCAGTTATCAGCTGGGGAGGGGATCACACTACTGGAGATGGAAAAACAAGTAATTTACCTCCTTTGCCCATGCCAGAGCCCTAGAAAATCAAGCTTGTTGTTGTTACCGAAGATGTAGTAGGGAGAAGGTGGCAGATGCTCTGTGGTTTAGAGCAACATTTGTTGTCTTTCTCTCTCCATGGCAATAATGAGAACAGTATGACAGCTTTTTTGCACTTCTTGCTGTCCCTTCTCCTTCTTCTCTATTTCTTCTACATCTTCCACCTCTACATCTTCCACCCTTTTCTTTTGCCCCTCCTTTTTCCATGGAGAGGATCATTTTAATTTTGGCTGATGTCCAGCTCGACAAGTTAGGGTGGCATATTTTAGTGTTTTGATGAAAAACCTTGGGAAAATTTCATGCTTTGCAGTATACCAATAGAAGTCTAAATTTGCTGGAAAGTAAAATTAAAGGGTCCCTGGGACTGTTGAATTTTTGTTGAGCACTTCATTTTTGGACAAAAATGTTACAGTGTTGCTTATCTTCTTTCTTTTTAAAGTCAGACTCATGGTACTATCCCATTGTCACTTAAGTTTAGCTTTTAGATTCCACCGGCAAACCTGAGGTACTTTCCTCTTGGTAGTGCCATGTGCTAGCAAGATTTATATGCTGTGAAAATAGACACAAAACAAGTGTGTGATTATTTAGACTTCAGTAATTTCTATAACATAATCACTGTTGGTTTAGAAAAAAACTCTCATGTGGTGTTTTGAAATATTCTGAGATATCTTTTTACTCTAAGCTAACACAAAACTGTTCCAGAGAACATAGGGAACTGATTTTTTTTTAATGGATTATTAAAAGATTATAAAAAAGACATAAGGTTTAAATTCTTTATAATATTGCAGATAAAACAGCAATATGGTTCAAATTTCATAAGCATTGTAGAAAACAAAGTAATTTCAAACTCCTTGCCTGACACTAATTACCTGTTTGGGCTATCAGCTTTCAGCATGTAAACTCAATCAGAAAGGAAAATAATCTTGCTTGAGTGGATGCACAGTGCACATTGCTTTCTGTGGCTGATGTCTCAGAAGATAAAGGTGTACTATTTCATTGCTTTATATTATGATTTCTCCTGAATGTTTTATCAGCCATGCATTATATTTTAGACATGAAAATAAATAGTAGTATGGCAAAGCTTTGCCCTTCCTTTGTGGAGTGAAACACAGACTTTGCCTTCCCTCAAAGCTTCATGTTATTTAGCTAAGATGTCTGCTTTCTGAGGGGTTTGATTTGGTACCTTTTTCTTTCTGAATATAAAATATGCATTAGAGCTGAGCTCATATATTAATTGGTGGAGTTACCCATCCCACCAGAACTGTAATTAACATATAACTTCTTGTCATTTCCCTGGGGCACTATTTCATGACTCAGTGATAGATTTTGATACCATTCTCTGCCCTGCCACCTGTAAAGCAGAGTTTGAAGTAGTGTGCTTAGAGTACTCTGCACATAGCTGTCTATGCATTTGAGAAAAGAAAGAGGCAGTAAAAAAATTAGCCTCTTCCTTAGTCCATTCTCTGACCTTGAAATAGTCATAAAACAGTATGGTTTTCCATTATTGTTTAGTATTTATATATTTTACATCATCTTTTCCACTACCATTGGAGGCAATTTTCCTGGGTCTGAAAGACAGCCCTAATATCCTAGCACAGAAGAAAAGTTGAAGTGCAAGATTCCTCACCACATATCTCTTCTCAGAGACGAAGCTGATAATTCATCAATTGTCCTGCTCCTCTCTTTAGAGTTCTGATATTTTCCCTCAAACTCCTGACCCTTCTTTCAGCTCACAATGTTAAGTAAAGCTTATCATTTATTCACGCTTATCTCAGTATACTAAAACATTAATTATTGTATCTAAGGGGCTACACGGCTAGCTACATTACTTAGGTTTCTCCATCTTCTTCTTCTGTGCAGTATTTGTCTTTACTCACCCCAACAAGCAGTCCAAAATCCTCTAATTCACATAGTGAGGCGGAATTACAAGAGGCTTAGATTCCAACTGTTTGCTGAGATATGAAGACTAGTACTTTTAACTGTCAGAAATGTCTGATTAATGACTCATAATAATAGGATACAATAACTGCAACTCTTTTATTGTTTGCAAAACAGTCCCCTGAGAACAGTATTTCATGAGCCACATGAAATGGTTCTGCTAGTGATGCTCAGGGGCAGCATCCTTGTTCAGGGATCTCACTACTAATATCTGGCAAACCTAGGTCTGGGGTTGGGAATGAGGGGGAAGACAAAAAATTATTTTTTTACTGATATTCTTATTTCAAAATGTTAGATTATGTACTAAAGGAACCTATTTATACAACAAAATGTAAAGGGTTGAAGTAAGAAAGATGACATGAAATCCAAAATTCCTGTGTGTAAGAAACTTGATCCGAACTGGAAGAGCTAATCCATACAGTTAATGGAGTCAAAGCAGTTTCACATCTCTCCCCAAGCAGGCAACTGGTTAGAAAAATTGCCCTTTAGACATTATTGTCTGTACTGCTTAAAGTAATAAATATCTATACCTTTCATAAGGATATCTGCATAAATTTTGTTACACAGTTCTGGAAAAGTAATCCCTCTGTTAATATTTCCTTTAAGATTTAAAAGAGAAAAAACCCATATATTTTCTATTTTATTTTGATGGTTAATGAAAATTTCAGTTTAATTTGAAAGTCATATCTATGTTATATAATTACTTAAATGACATATGAGTCCCTGATAGGGTACGCTTGGGGGAGGAAGGATAGAAAGAAGAGGGAAAAATAAAGGTGATTCAATTTTCCAGAATTTCTCAAATACTTCTACAAGAATACATACTTTTTAGTTCTTTGATGTTTGAAACTGCCTCTTTTAATCTGCACTTGGGGTACTCGGTAGCTCTGTTTTTTAAAAAAAATTTTCCCAATCTCAAGTACACATTTCATGAGAAGCCCCTCTGGAACTAGCAGAATTTGTAGAAGAACAAATTGTTTCCGTGTGTGAGGAAGCATCACAGAATTGTGTGTTGTATTCTCAGTACTCTATTCAAAATGTTTAGATAGATAATATTCACAAAACCTGACAGGCACCAAATGAACAGCTTGAATTTATCCTCAGTTCTCTTTTATAGACTAGTATTTAAATGTAACGCTGAATGGCAAACAAATATCACTATATACTATATACTCTTCAAGTACCAAATCACTTTGTATGAATTAAAACTTACATGTAGATTTTAAAATGAGTTTAGGAAAATTGGAGCTGTTACAATTCTTCTATAATTAAGGACATGATTATAGGGCCTTTTTCTTCTCATTGTGCTGTTGTGTTTTTCTCAGACATTGAATTTTATTGTTACTGTACTGGTATTTAAATGATAGGTTTATTTATTTGTCATATTGCAAGGCTGTTTTCAGATTATTATTTTTCTAATAAATGTTGATTTCTTATTACTTTATATGCATTTTAATGACATCATAAAGCTTCATTTCCATGGTATAATGAATTACAAATTAAGCAACATGTCATCATCCCATATTATAAAATTATTTCTTTGTTGATTTGCTATGTATCATTAAAAAATATAATTGTATTCATAGCTCTGTGCACAAAGTATTTTCTTGTCAAAGCCACAAAGTCCATCCTGGTATCAGAATATTCTAAAGCTTTGAAAATTTCTGCTGATGTGACTAGATGAGCAAATTTATTGTAATTTATGAATATTTTTTTGAAACAAATTGAAGTAGCTATAAAATTTTGGTACAAAAGGAACCTTGAAACAAAGAAAAAATATATAAGAGGAAATATAGATATAAAATAACCATATTCTTAGTTCAAATGAAAATTTCAACATTAATAAAATGGGCACAGGGACCAGAACAACAACTAGGAAACAATAGATGGTAAGAAGCTCATTAGGAGTGTTGAAAGCTTTCAGTTTTCTGCATGTGCAGATTGTGTCTCTTCCAGCCTTGATTGACCAAAACTATGACAGACTAAATTTGTTTCTACCCTCTTCTTCCTCCAAGGAAAGAACTTCTGTTCTAGACTATCTCATGGTTGCTGCTCTTTCCTAGTTAACTTCACCATGCAGGATTATGATGAAAGCCATATGGCCTGATCTCTTCTCATTCCTCTATTCTTTTCCTCTGTATACTCAATATAAGTTAATAGGATGACTATAATCAATTTAAATTGACATATTCAGATCAACAACTGTTGCCTTTTGGGATATTTAAAGAATATGCTTACTATGTCTTTATTCACAGTACATTTATGCTGTCCAAGTCAAAAATTAATTTAAAATTGAGATTAGAACTCTAGACCTCTGCTGTATTGATATACCCAATTGCAGATTTGTCTCTTGAATTTTACTGAAGTAATTCCAAGGTTTATACCAATACCAAGCTAGTACCATGTTTGGTCTTACTATTCCAAGGACTAGTGATTAGACATAACTCCCTTTTTCCCTCTCATTTTGTGTTTGATTCTAAATATTCTAAATAAATATTCTAAATAGAGTAGATGAAAATACTCCTGATTCACATAAAAAAAATTGGTATAATTTGACCATACTTTTTGAATGTTGTCTAACCATTTTCTTCTTAACATTAATATTTTGAAGCCTGAGCAAACTTAATTTATGTCTTGAATATGGTGTGGGTCTTCCCCGCCCCTACTGGTAGGCTGCACATTTCTGTTCATAAAACTACTGCTATTAAATTGTCACTTAATGCACAGAAAATAACATTATTAGAAAAATATTTTCTATAGCTTTGCTTTGAAATCATCATAAGGTTTGTCAATAAATAAATCTATTTTTATGACCTTTAACCAGTCATCTTCTATGCAGAAACTCCAATACTTTCATGTGATCATGTGGTACCCTGTGAGGATTCATGATCAGAGAATTTCTCTTGCCTTTGAAGTCTTTCATGTTGAGCTGACATTAGTCACTCATCACACATTAGTGTTGAGAACTGCATCTGCATTTGCACTAGAAGTAATACAAATTCTCATATTTACCTTTAAGGTTATCAGCTCTGCTATGTTCTCATTCCTCAGGTTTGCTTATTTGGTAGTATAATACTTCCAGCTGCACCAAAAATACATTCTGAATAATCATTGGAAAGAGAGCATCGTAAATTCCTAACAGCAGTTTTATTCAAGAAGAGCTATATATAGACTGGATCTGATCACTTTACTGTCCTTGGTGCACCTGTGATTCTTAGACCTCACTGGAGAAGACAATTTGTCTCCTAACTTTTTTTTGGACCTGTTTTGGTTTTTTTTTTTTTTAACAATCAAGAAATAATAAAAATATAGAGTTTTTCTCTATAGTTCTGTTTTATTCCTCATGGCAAAGCTCTGATTGAACTGTATAATGTTTGAACACTATGGTGATGATAGAAAATCAAAGCTACAGTCAGACAAAGGTAAATAATTTTTATTAATGCTAGGGACTACCCTGGTGGTATGGCTAAGAATAGAAATATTATGTATTTTCCATTAAATTTACTAAAGAGGAAATCAACAGGGACTATGAAAGAAAATTATAGTTTTCCCTGCTGGTTACTCTCACTGTACTTCAGAGAGTGGCCCTCTCCTTTAATATAACTGATCTGACATGTTTTTTCTGCATAATCATTGCTAAGTCTTTCTAGTGTTACAGGAATCATTCTTCATGTCTAAAGAACCATATAAAGTTAGATGGTTTGAAGACAGGGCTAATGAGAGAAAATCTAAATTTTCCAGAGAGAAAATTTAACTCACCCTCCAGGATTCATTGGCTAGTTCTATGCTAGCACGTAATTACTTCCTAATGGTACGACAGGAGTGAATAAACAGAAACTCTGTCCTCACAGCAGAGTCTATGTGGTCTTGGGTTTTACTTCAGCATGGTTTCATTCTGTCTCCTAGTTAATATTTCCATCTTACATGTGATACAAAGCCATAAAAAAGAAAGGTATTCTACAGCTGTGACCACACTATCAGCTGTCATACTGACCTTTTCCTGTGTCAGGCAAATTGTAGTAGCATATCACAGCCCACATCAGCCTGGCTCAAATAAAAATCTCATAGATGAAAATAGAGTTTAGTTTCTATTCCTGCATTTGTTTTTGCCTGTTTCTATTCTTGTTCATCTCCAATTAACAGACCAGCTTGCAATTGTCTTAGGAATACAGAATGAACAGCAGCGATGAGTGTAATACCCTTTTTGCAGACACAGTTGTAGGCTTTCTTCTCTGACTTCATGGCACTGTGAGCTACTACTGCTTCATGATCATGGCTTAACATTTCAGAAAACCACATTTATGCTAAAAAGGAAATGCTTCTCTCTCCCTTCCTCTTGTGAGTCCTGTGACACTGAATTAGTGGAGATCAGTGGCCTGACAAGTTTATGGTCATCAAATCCGCTACCTTGGGCAAAATAATGGTCAAAACTTTAGATGCCATCCTACAAAATTTATTGGATAATGTGGATAACACCAAGAAAAAAATACAGGCTTTTAGTTACAGCCTTTTAAATTATGTGATACCTATCTAGTGAACTATCTGCTAATAAACTTGTGGATATTGTCAATGTTGTTTATTATACGTTCCTATCTCAAATTTGTGGGGATTTTAGTGCTTTCTCCAAAAGGATAATCACAATAATTCACCATATTTTGGTTCTGGCTGGTTCACTGGGAACTGTTACCTACTCACATCACTCAACAGATTTTGTAGCTGAACAAGAAGAGGTACCTTATTAGAGTGGGGTGTACCTTTGGTTGACGAAATCTAAGGTAGTTGGGACTATATGACAAATTAAGGAGCAGGGGTGGAGATATGAGAGTGGAGCAGGATACTCCAAGTGCCTTCAAGAATTTAGTGCTTTCTATAAACACATGCAATTCCTACACTAATGGTAATCTCTTAATTCTTGTTTGGCTTCCTCCATAAGAATAAGTACACACAAATCTTATTTAAAAAAAAAGTAAAGGAATAAAAATCTCTTGTTTTGAGTTAGCAAGATAACCCAGTCTATATTTTCTATGACTCTACTTCTTTCACTGCAATTGCCTGTGATGTATTTCATAAAGACCGTGCAAAACACCATAGTGCTGGTGTTGAGTCAACAGCCTGAAATTCTTACTGAGAATAAGTTTTACTGTTTCTGATTTCAAACCAAGTGAAAATAGAGCATTCAGTGAAACCATGTACCATTAGAAATTATAGTGTGTCTGCAAATATGGCAAAACATGCCTCCCTCCTTATTTGATCAAAAGAATTCCACAACTCACAGCTGAGCCTTTACCTGCAGACTGTCTACTAAAAAAAGAGATAAAAACCTGCACCTGCTGTCTGTCCTGCAAGCCTTTAGCTACCTGAGTCTGAAGTGGCGGCTTAAAACTTCATATGAAGGGAAATCCATGACCCGGTCAAGTCCTGGGAGCAGGTTTTCTCTGCCACTGCTTACTCTCAATGTCTATCAATAGTTGGAGTATCTTGTGAATGATGGAAAAAGAGCAAGGGACTGGGAAGGGGGCATTACAAACAGCAGACATTACCACTAACTGCTCTATAACCTGAACAAAAACACTTTCTCTCCTGCTTGTCATTCTAGTTTGTAGGCTGAGAATCAAAAAGCCATATGACAGAAAAGCAGCCCATTTGTGGCTTTGATCATATCATCAGCTCACAACCCACTGTTTTTGAAAAAGACATGGAACCATGTGTGTAGGTCTTTAGAAGACTCTGGTGAGTGCACTTCTATGGTTTGCCTAGTACTGGGGCTGAATTAGATTCACTCAGGACATAGGCTGGGCAGGTGTTTTTTGACATACCTAAATTCCAGGCAGAAGATTCCCTCACAGCTCAGAGCCTCAGAACAGCTTTTAAAGACAAAACAGCCTTTATGATTCAGTGCTGTGTGTCATCTCTCTGCAGCTCTGACACCAGGGCTGTCATTCCTCCCTCCCGCTGCACATGTAACAATGACAGGTACAGAAGAACACCACAATTTCTTTTTAGGATGAAAACTGGAGTCCTCACACAGGGGGTTCCTGATACAATCTCTGGCAGGGGGCAAGCAGGAAAGGTAATTGTAGAGTTTTTTTGTCCTCAATGAGAAATAAGAACAATAAAGGAGTGCTAGGTTGGTTCCTAAACTTCCCTTTATGGAGATCCTAAGACCTCAGGTGTGAGCATGCAGTCAGACAGCAGTGCTGCTAGTACCCTCCAGCTGAAGGTCACTTCAAGTGCTTGTAATCGATAAACATCTGCATTGCACCCAAAGTGCAGTGCTCCTACTGAGCCTTCATAAACAGGGTCTTCATCATCTGAGATGAACTGAGGCATTTTTTGCCTACCCACTGGCAGTTAGATAGTCGCAGAAGTTTATCATCCTGCATAAATTTTGATGCTGTCATTTCCTTAGGAATGAGCTCTTTCACTTCCTCAGGAACTCATCTGGGATCATGTTGAATCTTTGTAAGTACAGCACTAATAATGGAGTAATAATAAAATAGATTGAGACAAAATATGCAAGATATCACTAAACTACAAATGTGTGAAAAGACAGAAACTAAGTGAAAAGAAGTGTGAATAAATGATTAAGGCTCATTATTTAAAGGGTTGAGAAGTTGTGGGCAATAGCAGACGTGACAGTACTCATACTTCTAATAGGATGTGTGTGTATTGAAGAAACTCATGATAGTGTGGAGCAGGTGGTTCAGATACTTGTAAATCTCTGGTGCACATTTGGTAGCTGACTGGAATGGAGAGTCCAGTTTACTCCAAAAGGACTTTTGGTTGCACTCGCTAAGAATATTCTCAGTGTGTTTCAAAAAAAATACACTCTTGTGGTACAACTTTGAACTCACTTCAGAAGTGCTGCGATGATCTGAAAGAAAGTGGAGCTGTTGTTTTGTTTAAATCCACCTAATTCCCTGTATAGAAATTAGTAGGCAGTGAACTGGCATTTTCAGTAGTTACAAGAGAGAAGGAAGCCCAGAGAACTGCAGGTGTTTATGGAGAGGTGGGATGGAAAAGAGTTTTCCCCTTTATTGAAGAGTGAAGCTGAATCTGACATCTAAAAGAGCTGATATGAACTAAATTTCACTGATGCTGCTGCTGAGATGATGATATGACATTGAAAGATATATTGTTATATGAAAATTTCTTTGAAACATTTTACTTCTAGTGTCATTAAGACATATGGCGTGCATAATTTTAATACATCTTTGTGTCAAATGATGAGATTATCCCCTTTTTTCAATTTGAATTTTTGTAATTTGATTCTTAGCTAAAAATTTAGAATTGCATTTTCTAGACTATGGTTCCAAATATCACAAACACACAATAGCATCATGTCCTTTAATGCTCCTACATCTAACAGTACAATGGTTTTATTATTGCTCTGTGCCCAAATACAACTTGTTTCTTTTGCAGCTCTCAGGCAGACAAAACAAAACAAAACGAGCAAGTCTTTGAGGAGAAAAAACATACTTAAAAGGAAATGTACCCATTTGTCTCAGCACAGCACTCTGAAAAGGCATAGGGTAAGAAAACAATAAGAAATACATAAACTGAACAGAAGCAAATAAAATCATGAGTAATACCATTTGGATGCTTTTCCTGACATAATAGGTTCCATTGTTGAAAGAAACAGTGTATCTGCAAAAATGTGCCACAAATGATTCACCAGCTAATAAAGTCTGCATCAGGAGTTCCATGTTCACTATGAATCATTTAGTTAAGACCTGCTACTCCCATATTCTTTTTTCAGCTCTTTAAAAAAACACACTGACATCCCCACATTTCTTCCTCAAATTCGTTTTTCATTTCATTTGGATATCCCAAGAATTATTCTCTTGTACCACAGCTACAGTGAGCGTAAATACTTTTTACCCATGTCTTTGCCCTTATTCTGTCTTTTAGAAATGCTTTAGAAATGGAGATGTAAGCATTACTTTCCCATTTCTCCTGCTCTCCTTTCTTTCCTCTTTATCCAAGATAGAGGCAGCTGCAGTCCAAGCAGTATTTTCACAAAAGAGGACTCACAAAATAACTGGCCTTCATCTTTGTGTTTGTCTGTGTATTGAGAATATAATGGAATTTGAGATGAAATTTAAATTGGCAAAACTAGCTCTGTTATTTTGTTGGTAAAATTATTCTGATAAGCTGACATAATACTCAGTTCTTTGGGATCACAGGCAACAACCTACTTCCAAAAAATGCAGAATGTGAATTGTTGGGTGCCTCTTATCTTCATTACAGCTTTTTACCTTTTCGCCTTAACAGGGTGTTTTTTCAGCTTTCAAATCACAAATGACTTCAGAGAGATCTAGTGTGATCATTAAGGACTGTATTCAGCAAATGTCAGCCTTACACAGCTTTATCTGTAGGGCTTCTGCAGGCTCCCACAGCATGACAGCTTTAAAGCTGAAAAGTCTCAGCGCACCATCCCAGTGAAACTCAGGCACCATCTTCTCTTCTGACTAAATTGAAGCACAGAGGCACTCCTGAGATACATTTAATTCAGGACAACTGTTCCCTGGAATAAGGCCACTACAGGGAGTCCCATTCCGTTCTCTGCTACCTAGTAACATACCGCTGCATTCTCTGTCAGACACACAAGGCCTAATCTTCAGGCACCATCACATAAATATAAATTCAGAAATAAGTTATTCTAGTAGGTGGACAATAATTTGATACCCAATCCCCAAAAAAAGTGACTAGGTAGGGCTTATTGGCCAAAGCAGCACTCTGAGGTTCAACACTCAACCAAGAAATCTTGATTCTGATTGTTCTTCAATTGTAATTTGCTTGTTACAGTAAAACAGTCTCCCATGCATTGGTGTGTGTCTACTTATAATAGTAATAATCAAAACAAAAACATAGTGATATGTCTTGGCATAAGATGGATCGTTTTACATCTACTGCATGAAGAAATTTGAGCACTTTCTGCTCCGTACACAAAATGTAGTGGAAGTTAAGTAAGCTACACTGAAAAATTTTGCTCTTCAGACAATTTCGTTCAACTTTTGTAGGCATGTTTTATTAACTTCTGTTAGCAAGTGAAATATACACCTTCTTTGCTGGAGATAGTTCCAAATATAAAAACAATCAGAATGTTCAGGGCTCATCTTTTTTCTGCACTAGCCTCAAAAGATGAAGAATCATGAAAGCAGATAAGGTCCTTTCTGGCTTTAGAAAGCATTTCAGATTGTAAAGGTCTTAACAGCTTTAGAGTAGCAATGGAAAATTGTTTATTTTTGTCTTGAGCAAAGCTCAAGTTCTTGCAAATCTTTTTTTTTAACAAAAAGATCGTATGGCTGTGCAGATGGTCCAGACAACAGAAACAGATATTAAATAATTATTCAGACAAATTAGAAATACTTTGTTCTTTAAGACTCTGGCAGCTATAACACACACATTAATTTCTTTAATATTTTTAAAAATATTTTTTACTGAATGAAAGCTACAGACATTATATTATTACCTAAAATCATTCCTTTATGATTTAAAAATTATTCCTGCTTGATTTCACCTGAGAGGTATAGATATATAAGAGTGTACATCTATTTGTAGCTGTAGATGTTCTCTTAGAACATTATGGCATGGAGGACACTGAATCACAGTAACACTACACAGACTCATGTCTGTGTTTTGTCTATAGGGAACACTGAGACATCTGCAATATATCACAGAGCTGGAAATCTGGTCTACACTTCTATCAGTCTGGGTGAACCAACTTTTAAGGAAAGAAAAGGCTCCAGCAGTAATCTTGTTAGGATATTCAATCAGTGGTGTAGCAGATGTGTCTTCATTAGGAAAGGTCTCATCTTATCTCATGTCTTGTACACTATGTGGAAAATAAGTAATCTGGTTTATCTTCTAGCAGAAATTAAAAAAAAAAAAGCCTTGTTTCTGTTTTCTTGCTTGTTTTAATCATCTTTCTACCACACAAGAAACAAATAATGAAACTGGATGGCCTATGCCTGAATTGCAAAGTAGAATATACTGATAATGGGAAAAAATAAAGAGATGTGGAAAATCAAAGCAAAGCTAGAAGAAATTATGAGACTGGGGATGGGCTGGGTTGTCTCAGCAGACATTGAAGGCATACAGAGCTTTTGTATAGGAGAAAAATTGAGTCACCTCATTAACTTTCAGAAAAGTTTGAATGGCAGACCTCCAGTGTTGCTGCCAGCCTTCTTCAGCAGGGTGGAGAAAAATCAGTTGGAAGATTAGAAAATTTTGTAGGTTATCTCACACTAAAATGTTGACAAATATTGCCTATTCTGACCCTCTTCTAGCTCATAAAACTGAAGGACCTCCTTGAGAAGAGTTAAGTAGACATAGTCCTTTCTTCAGCAAAAAGTGAACTTTTCATTTAGAGATGAGCTGTGTCTTTGTTCATGTTTATAAATAGAGACAGAAGTTATACATATATAAGTACAGAAAGTAAGTACTTTGCCCCAGGCAAGTAGAAGACATTCAGCCTAGTGAAGGTCACAGGTACACCAGATTGGTCCAGGAACAGTTCCATGTACTTGAATTAATACAGATATACTTTTGCAGGCTAATGTGCCTCAAGCTGTCATCTTGAATGGCCTCACTGCAGCCTACACCAATGGCTAGCTTTAGATCAATATTTTGTGTGGTCCTATTGAGGATGACTCTTGAGTCTTTCTAAATTCTGTCAGACAGATTTTGCTTTTCTTCTTCATTCCTACATAACTTAAGCTCTAAAATGACAGTTTAGAAGTACCAAGATTCTTTTGGAACAAACAAGGTACAATAAAGCAAATTTTAGATCTCTGAGCCACAAACTGGCTCCTTTGTGTTTGTTACCAAACATTGTTTCTCATTCAGGGCCTGATAACTAAAGAGTTTGTATTTTTTTTTTTAAATATTGCTTTTGTTCTCTCCTCAGAGCCCCTAAAACATTAAAAAATTAGAATTATTTAATTATTGACTGTTCAGTTTCTTTAATTAATCTCTTATCAAATTGTTTGGACTTACTTGAGGCTCATCAATGGCTGCCTGTTGTCTTTTAATGATTGAATGAGGTGCATTCTCTGTGCCAAGCTTCTTTGTACATTTTCTCATTAATAGACACACATCTCTAGTAACAATTGTGTCTGTCTTCAGCTTCCAGTGCAATTATCTTCCTCTGTGTCTGTTCTGTAAAATGTAGTTAAATGCTCTGACCTCTTAATCTTACTTATCCGTTTGAAAAGAACAGTATCTCTTCTCAAAAGTGTTTACTGTAACACTTTTTCTAAATTTCCATAGTTCATTGTTCCCACCTTGCATTTTATTCTTCTTGGATATCCTAAGATTTTCTCTTAGTTTGAAGAACTAAGTTTATTTGGACTTCAGTCCTTTTCTGGAAATGTCCTTTTGAAGTCATGCTATAGCGCATAAAATTAACAACTGTTTACTGGAGCAAGTAATAGAACTTGGGATTCAGAAGACAATGTCCTGATCACCAGATAAGAGCCTTGCTATTTTCACAGTGACATGATAAAATATTTAGTGTATTGGCAAAACTTCAGATGAGTCCTGGAATGAAGCAAGTAAGAACCTGATTTAGACTACATACCTTACAACCAAGTCTGTAGACACTAGGCCACTACATTTTTCTAGCTGTCAAAAAGACTCCCTTTTCTGCACATCCAGTTCTTCCTTTTTATCAGATTTGATCTCAGATGTAGCTAAGACCAATTGTGCATGAACTCAAATAAGATAAAATTCGCAGATAAATACCTGAGTAAAGGAAGATGCCAAAGTCTGAAAGGAATAAGGACACATATATACAATATTTTGGCCTTCATATTTCACAAAAGGTGGATTAAACATTCTCCTACTGAAAATTCTGGTTTCTTTAAAGACATTTTTTATGTGCTTAGTTCTCTCTATGCATTGCATAGAGAACCTTGAAAACTGACTTGGGTCTGTGGATTCCACTGTTGAGCAGGAAGGCTAAAAGTTAGGTTTTCTGCAATATTTAGCATTGTGATACTTGAGTCTCTTTATGGATCCAGACTCCCAAACACCTATGATTAAATCGGTAGGTGGAAAACTAGATGCTGACTCTACCAGAAACTGAGAATAACTATTGAATTTCAACAGCTACATGACTGCAGAAGGCCTGAACCAGTAACTATAAGCAGGTCAAATGTGAACCCTTAAGCTCTCCAGATCCATTAGCTTCCAGATTATTTCTTAACATGTACACTAAAAAAATGACACTAATTTTTTACCACTTTCACCTCCTACTCATCTCTACCAAGCAAAAAAAAAAGAAAGTTAATTGCTCAATATACTGCTATCTGATGAGCCCAGTGGACCCAACATAGTAAAAGCATTATAGCGTTATCTAACCCTGCCTTTCAGAAAATTAAAACAAAACAAAAAAAAGCAAAATAAAATAAAATAAAATAAAATAAAATAAAATAAAACTATTTAAACTGGAGTAGATAAGTAGATATTGAAAAAATGCATATACAGCAAGCTTGTAAGGAACGCTGTGCTTGTTTCAGAGAATGGACCTCAGTTTCTCTTACTTCATTAAACTCTTTTATTACTAACAGAATTAATTATTAACTATATTAGTCCATTAATTATAGCCATGCTATTTTGAGAGCTATTAAAAAAAAATGAAGCAATAGAAAATCAGAATAAGAACATTTTGAAAATGCATTCTATGCTTACTCTTCGCTGGGGTCACTGCAGGTCAGGTATATCTGCAGGTCCTGAGCAGGCAGGTTGGCATAATAGGTGCAGCTTTTGGGTCCTGGCCTGCTTCCTCAGTCTGGGATACCATCTGGATGAATTTGGCAGGTGTCTTTCTCTTCCTGGTTCTCTTGAGTTTGGTCAGGGGTGGATAAACTGTTTCATCTCAGTGTGTCTGTGCCATATGCTGCAGGAAACAATTGATTTCAGTCTTAGGTCAGAAGCCAAGAGAGAAAGGGAATAGAGAAAAGGGGGGAAAAAAAAACCAAAACCAAAAAACAGAGAATGGAGAGAGACGCCTAGGGAAATAAACACAGGGTAGCAACCTCAGAAATGCTAAAAAAAAGTTCTTACTGCAACAGTCATGACATGAGATTTTTCAAAACTTGTTGACATTGAGCTGTCTCTGAAATACCTAAAGTCCAAAGATACTGTCTAAATATTTGCAGTGACAGGAAAACTCTTCACACTTTTTTAAGGTTACTTCTCTGAAGACCTTGTAATTGATCATCAATGTCCTATGTTAAAAATTATGAAAGAAAAGACCTATGAGGTGTTATGATTAAAAATATAAAATTAAACCCCCCCTAATATTTATAGCCTGTTCAATTTTTTATCACTTAACTTCCATTGTTTATAATTTTAAGTCTTCTCAAAGTAGAAGGGTCATCTTAATTACTTGCATACATCCAGACTGATATTTTCAACATAACACCTTAGTTTTTTTCTTCCTTGGTCTGGAATTGCTAGAAATTAAAAATTACTGTGCTTTTTTTTGGTTTCTTTTTTTTCCTACCAAAATTTTTCCTTTACTTGCTCATAAGGACACTGTTTTTAAAAACCACGTTAATTCTGTTTCAGTTGAAACAAGAAATTTTCTCTTTTTTCCATTAAAAAAACCAAAAACTAACTTCCTATAAAGAGCTACTTCAACCCATTTGCCTTTGCTACCAAAAAACCTGAGAGGTAAGCGGAGAGTGAACATTTTATTAGCAGTCACAACCCCCAGTCACAGCCACCCTGTGGGCAGCCTTAAAGCATGCTGCCTCATATAAGGTCTCCCAGGAAGAACAAAGTCTGCTGCAAGGCAGGGACTGTAGCCATGAAAGAACAGAGCAGACAAATCACAGCATAGACTATCACATTCTCCTGTTCACTTCAGCTTGTTAGCATGGGGGGAAAAAAAAGAGCCTACAATTCACTTTCCTATGAAGGTTATAAATCAAGATAGGAAAAAAAAAAAGTAAGGTACTATTATACAACTATACAATTGTTTCTCATCATACCTGAATCTAAATGAGACCGGTTAGCCAAGACCCATATGTTTTATAAAAAGAAACAGGATCCTTGAACACCATGCCCATAACATGTTATTAGTGACAGTAATAGCACTGAAACAACCTTATGATTGGTGGTGTCAATTGCTCCTTAAAGATTTGAATAGTTCATTAGAAAAGAACTTCCATTACTTATAATCTAGAGACCCTTATATAATTTAACAATTTTGCTTTCTACAATAGCTTTCTCTTTCTAAAACCTTCTGATGTGTTTATGTTTGATTTCTTTACCTCTCTGCTTTTTAATACAGATGATTTTCTCAGCAGGGGACAGTCACAATATTGATTCTATTGATGTAGATGATACACATATACATGGAGAACCCTCTGCATATAAACACTCCTTTCCTCTTGTTTACCACTCTATGAGTGTGCTGAAAGCAAGAGGTGTTCAACTACTGTACCTGCATGTGGCAAAAAATTTTCACTTATTTTGCCCCACATTGACATTTAAATCTCTACTGCAGGAAAACATTTCTGAATCAAAAATATTCTTACAATTTTATTTGTAGGAATATTTAAGTTCTCTATCATCTGAATAAATATTTCTGACTTGTGTATGTCATTTATGCCGTTTCAGGTAATTGCAGCTTGGTTGCAAAGCCAACAAGGAACAGAATAATTCATATGAGGATTATAATTTGTTACCTACAAACATGAGTAGATCTTGCTGTGTGACAGCTCTAGAAACTATTTATTTTTTGAAAAAGTGTTCATCGTGTGTATTTTCTTGTAAGACATCCATTTAGAGTAGTAATTTTAGGTCTGTGATCACCACAATACTATGCTACACAGGCCATGTACAAGCTGCTTTTAACAGATAATTGAATATAGATTGAAAAGAGCTATTATGGTCCAGTCAACTCCTATTTTCTATAAGAAGGCTAACCATTTGATTCAGATTAGTCCTCTCATTCTCTATTCGTTTAAAAGAAGTCAAAACTATATCTGCAAATGCACTACAGAACTGCTTATGCTCCATTAGATTATTTTCTAAGAATATTAGTCTTAAAAAAAATTACCATTAAAAACTTCAGGTAGAGCCTCACAATACCATTTAGCTGATAACAGTTCCATCTGAAAACATACCTTAGCCTTTTCCTATTGATTCAACCCCCCTTTTAATTATCCCAGCATAACAACTTTTGGTCCCAGGCTGGGGGGACAAAAAACTACAAAATTAAATATTTTTCTTGAGAGGATTAGAATTGGTCTATTCAGATAGTCCATGGAATCAGATGAGGAAAAAATTTATGTCGTAAAAAACATTTAGGTTCATTTACCATTCAGAGGTAGCATTTCAATGACTTTTTTTTTTTTTAGAAAATTATGTGTATACACAAAGTCAGAACATTAATAGCAATACATTTAGGTTCACAGGTATCTGTTTCCATTTTGCCATGTCTGAAACTTCAAAGCTAGTTTGAAAGGAATTCTACCAAGTACCTACTTATTTGTGAAGGAGGCTTTCCACTTCCAACCCCTTTCATTTGTCTTTGTGAGCTGGGATCTTTCTTTACTTCTGATCTTCCTAAAGGGACCACCTACCTCACCAGATAGTTTGTGATTTAATGTGGATTGATCTGTGCTAAACCTTTGAAAAATGTTCAGTTTTGTTTAGAAACACACAGCTTTGACAGAAATTTGTCACACACATGTGAGTCTGCTGATGAATAGCCACTGAAGATAGCTACCATCCAACTCTTTGTCCTATTAAATGCTTATTTGCATGTGCACATCACCACCGAGTGCTTTAATCGCTTGTCTACTGCATATTAGAAGGAAGCACCTCCAGCTAGTCCTAGAACATTGAAATGCTCAGGTTACCTGAGTGCTCATGAAAGGTGAGAGACACAAATTTCCTCTAGAGTAGGACTTAATACCTGCCGTCTTCTTAACATAATCTGCTGACTAGCCAGTTCCAATCTTTTGCACCTTTTTCACAGTGGACTGATTCCATAACTTCAGGTTACAAATTCCACGGCTATTTTATTCTAGCGTCTCAGTGTCCTGCCTGTAAAAT
The DNA here is from genome assembly GCF_000277835.1 of Geospiza fortis. Lineage (NCBI taxonomy): Eukaryota > Metazoa > Chordata > Aves > Passeriformes > Thraupidae > Geospiza > Geospiza fortis. Next base: position 634,672 of record NW_005054528.1, read on the forward strand.
CCAAGCCTCTTAGGATTTCCATCTTTTAACGGGTATAGCAACAATAAAAAAAATAAAATACATAGTTTAATTGACACAGGCATCTGATATAATTAGTCAACTAAGTTTTTTTAATAAAGTTTATTTGACCAAGGTCGAAATTCTATGCATCTCGTTGCCTGCATCTTGTCTATGCTGCTGAGAAATAACATCCTAGCTTTTGTGTAAAACCATCTGGTAATTCTTAATGTTCTGCATACCCTGTTGTAAGATCTACTTTGCTTTTCTGACACCAAAAGTCTCAAAAGCTATTCTGGGAATCCAAGCACATCTCTTGTCCAGTTTCAGATCTCTCATGTCTAATTAATGCCTCTTCATTCTAACAATGAAGCACCCAATTAAATACATTAATACAGTTATGAACCAAGTTTCCATAAGACTCCTTTCTAGTTCTCTGAAAGTATTAATTATACTTCATGTAAATATCAGTATTAGAGCAGAGTAATTTATTTCCTGCAAATGTTAAGATGAAAATGTGTTTTTAATTTTTATACTCTTTGTTGGTTTATGAAACTTAGAATGTTTTTATACTGCTAGAAGAAGATAAAAGAGATTAGTAGTGGTATATTTTGGGCTTTGGGGTGGCTTTTATTATTGTGGTGTAGGAGGAGTGGGGGGATTTCTTGTTTTAATTGCTTGATTTTTTATTTTTCAAGAAGTAGAGCAGGGGAATGGATGATAACTCAAGACATTTTCAGCTTTAACATCAACTTTCAATCTATTTTTAAGCCTTTTCTAATTGACAATTTGATTCTTCTGACTTCCTCATGGGGCATGTGGGATTTCAGGACATTTAAAATAAGAGCTTAAATTTCAATGGTGGTGTTGTTGTTGCTGTTATTATTGTTATTATTAATTATTATCCTGCATACTGCATGGGTATTCATTAATAATTCAGGAATATTTAAATGTTTAGCTTGAATTCTTGTTTGGATAGTGATATATGAACTTGTAAGTATGGTAATTGTTCGATACCTCTCTCCTGTTTTGAAGAACTTGATAAATAGGAAAGATAATACTGGCTATCCCTATCCTAGCCATTCAGCCTTGTAGGAGCAAGACACATTCTTAAAGCACTTGTAAACTTAGAAGAAGCAGGGACATTTTGAAGTGAGTGACATTTTAGAGTTAGATATAGTGATAGCTAAACCATGTGTTGTGGTTTAAGCCCATCTGGAAATAAAGCACCACTGAGGTGCTTGTGCAAACCACTCTTCTCACAGGTGGAATGGGGGGAGAAAAATAATAAAAAAACCTTGTAGATTGAGACAAGAACATATTAATAATTGAAAATAATGTAAAATACAATAATTATGATTAATTATAATAATAATGATATTAAAAAGGGGGAAAGGAGTGACATACAATAAGCTTGCTCACCAAACCACTGACCGATCCTTTCCGAAACCAGATCAGCTTCCTTTCTGGGTAACTCCCCCCAGTCCACATACTGGGCAGGACATTCTTAGGTCAAAAAATCCCTTTGGCCCGTTCAGGTCAATTGTCCCATATGTGCTCCCTCCCAGCTTCTTTTGCATCCCTCCTCACTGGCAGAGCATGAGACCAAAAAGTCCTTGATTTAGGATAAACATGACAACAAAAAGCCAACACATCAGTGTGTTATCAACACCATTCTCATTCTGAATCCAAAACACAGCACTGTAACAGCTACTGAGAAGAAATTAGCTAGCTGAAACCATGACACCATGTTTTCTCACTGATTGATGAAATAAAATGAGAAGTTTCTTGATTTAGGTTGTAATTCTGGTTTTGAATTATGAGTAGATGTGGGAGTTATGAAGTATATCTCCAGAGCACTATGGAGATATGTGGGGACCTATTCTTAAAGTATAGAACAACATCTATTCATATTAAATGACAAAAAAAAATTACAAGTATTATATTATAAAAAAATAAATTACCTGAAATTCTCCATAGAAAATAATAAATGGAATAGTTGAATGAGGAAATGGTTTTTTGTAATCAATCCCCAGATCTGGAAACTTGTTTTCCACTAGATAGAGCAATAAAGCAAATATTAGGGTTTTTTAAAAACTTCTATAAGTAGCATACTATGTTACCTAGAAGAATTAAATTATAAAATTTGTTCTTACATGTGGTGAACAAAAGAGGAGTGAACAAAAGAAAGAGTGGAAAGGGTCACAGACATCTTTTTATGAAAAATCCTTTCCTTAGGATTTTTTCCTCCTGAGAAGCTGAGAGGCCTCAGGAACAAAATGTAAACAATGGCTAACTGCTGCTGTGGAACGCAACAGGTGGATCTGTGATTGGCCCATGTTGGATGTTTATAATTAATGGCCAATCACAGCCCAGCTGGCTTGGAACGATAGTCTGGGACAGCTGCCTTTGTTATCATTCTCTCCTTTCTATTCTTAGCTTAGCTAGCCTTCTGATGAAACTTTTTCTTCTATTGTTTTAGTATAGTTTTAATGTAATATATATAATAAAATAATAAATCAAGTCTTCTGAAATATGGAGTCAGATCCTCGTCTCTTCCCTCAACCTGAGACCCCTGTGAACACCGTCATAGGAAAGGACAAGTAAAACTGAACCCACCAAAACACTATTTGATGCATTTATATGTTTTTCTTTCAGTTCATTTGCCTCCATAAGGAAGTGGTCCTAACACAAAAGTTTTTGTAAATAGCAAAACTTGGAAAATTGGGTATTTTAAAGGAAGGACAGAAATAAAAAAGAGGAAGTATTGCAGCCTTGAACTCCGTTCAGGACTTTCTACTATACAGTCAAAATACATCTGAGATTTTCCTCTGTCAGTATGTTTATGCACTTTCTCTTTTCAAGAGACTCTTAAAAAACACAAATAACAAAAGAACCCATAAAGCTCACCCTAGGAATGACTTAGACTACAAGAGCTATAAATTCTTTGCCATGTATATAAAATTTCTACAGTTCTTATTTTCACCTGTTCAATTTTGACTTTCTAGTTTTAGAATGTATACTCCAAAATCCTTTTTTTACATTCCCAACCAAACTGGATTAATGGGATTTTCCTTTAAGCCTGCAACTTCTTATTGGTAGCAGAAATTATTGTTGAGCAATTCATTCTTACAAGTAATATATGGACATTTCAATAATAGATATTGCACCATTACTTTGCATATTGTGAAAAATGGTAGAATGATATCACCATGTGTAATGTTTCCTTAATGTTTTTTTGTAAATGCCCAGATCAATGCTGTCTGGACAGTGATATTATGTCTTTCCAGTCAGTAGGATATTCCAAAACTGGGAAGCTGCCCTTGCCTCAGTTTCCTTGTCTGCACATTCATGCTAAAATTATTTTCCTAGCAACTGAAGCAGTTGAGACTGTAATTATTCAATGTTTGTAAAGTGTTATATACTTTAAATGTCAAGTATGGCTAAGGACTATTAACTATCCACAATTCAGAAGTTTGATTAACAAATCTCTAAAGGTCCTATTAATTTGCCTGTTTCAGTGTTACTGAATCATAAAACTGTCTTAACCATGCATCAAAAAGTGTGTTTAGAGAGTAGATTCCCAAACTGAATAGACTTTTTATCATACTGAGAAATTAGGGAAATTTGCATTTAATGCCTGGAAGTTGTCCAAATCTTCAAAAATCTAGTTAGCCAGATTTAGCTAATCTAGATATAATACAGAAATAATCTGATTAAATGTCCCAAGTGGATTATAGTGTAGGAAAGAATCTATTTGCTCGTGCAAGGTCCTATTTCAAGCATTTTATTCTAGTTTATCCCCACATCGGATATTATCCCCCTGCAAAGATCTTTGCTGGTTGCCAATGCTCGCTGTAGTCATTCACTGCCCATCACCAGTCTGCTAAAACAGCAATCACTGAAAGCAAGAGACAGCAAGGACTTTAAAGCAGCATTGATAAGAGTATGAGAACAGTATTTATCGGGCGTATATGCTAAATGGTAATTGGTTACAGTGGTTTTGCTATAGGTCCATGATTTCTGTTAGGAGTCTCACACTGCACTGCTACAAAATTAAGTTTAGGACTCGAAGTATCTGTCACCTCCTCCAGCAGTTTGGTGTATAATCTAGATCAGCTGCTGTAGCATAAGCACACTTTATTATGACAGAAACATTTTTCAGTAATATTTTAATGTCACTATGCAAAATGTCTGAAAATAAGGGAAAATACTTGAGTCTAGTAATTTGATGTAGGATGAAAGGTCTGAAGAAATGAAAAGAGAGAGAGAAAAACAATTATAGTGGAAAGACATTGTTTTTTGTGGATACAGAAAAAGAGAGAAAAGGTCCAATGAACATTTTCAATGTTCCTCTTTGATAATCAATTTAACTTTCCACAGAGTTGTGAGTATTAACAAAATTTTAAGGGACATACAAATTAGGAGATTATTTTTTGTTGTAGTATTTGTTTCTTTAAACCAAAAGAAACACTGCATTAAATTAAAGGACAAAAGGGCATTAGTATCCTCTCAGGAGGATAAGGTCTAGAAGCTTAGTCTATCATTCATAAGCAATTAACCTAGGGGCTAAATAATAATGGTAGGAAGCACTTATGTTATTTTCAATTTTGAAATAACTGCATGTTGACAGATTATCAAATTGTATTTGTGATTATTTTTACTGCAGTTATAATTTGGAGATAAGGGTTTTATGTGGGCAAGTCTTTACTGGACACATATTGCAGCATGCTAGCACTGAAAATACACCTGTTCATTTTTTGAGACTTTAATGCCATAAAATATTTGCATCATTTACATCATTGTAGCACTTAGAATTCTCAACAAATGTATTTTTCTCCTTTTGAGCTAGACTCTTTGATAAGACAAGGAGTCCATGTCCTAAAAAGATGACATTCAATGAAGACTGAGAGAGAATATGAGGATACCTCATAACATTCTTTGTATATGGAATAAATGGGTAAATTGAGATTGTTCATACTTTAAAATTTCCTCCTTTAAATATTTCTAAAAGTTTACAGCAAGCATCATGACCACATACAGGATCCCAGTAGTTAGAAGTGGACCACAAGCCTGGAAGAAATCTAACTGTTCACTGTACTATATATGTTCTTAAAATTTAGATTCAGACACCAAATCATCTATACTCATAGACAATGAAAATTATAGATCATTGTATTTTCTTGTTATAGAGGTAATCAAAGTGGTCAGATAACATTATTTAGGAGGAACTATCGTGTTTTTTAATTAACATTGTACTGTAATCTGCATTAAGATCAAGCAGAGAAAAATCATAAGTTACATTGGCATAAAAATGTTGAGAGATGTGACTGCATGTATAATAAGTAGATTTCTCAGGAAGTGTTGAAAGCCCACCTGATGGCAATCCTGTGCAACTCGCTCTGGTTGAACCTGCTTCAGGAGGGGGGCTGGACTAGATGATCTCCACAGGTCCCTTCCAATCCCATTGAACCCCGTGATTCCACGATTCCCTGAGATAAGTGCAATTATGCACTTATACAAAGTAACAAAAAAAAAAAGTCTAGCAAATACTAAACTTTATGTGTTTTACATTTAGGAGAGTATAAAGAGTACACAAGGTATTATTTTTAAAAGGTGCCTACAGCAAATCGCCACATCAATCTTTCAAATTTCTGTTATGTGTCTTTATACACTAGGGCAGCCACTTATCCCATTATTGTTGAACTAAATTTAAATGTAATTTTTCTATAAACAATGGCCAAACATCCACAAGTTTTTGCATCTTCTTACAAAACAACAGCTGCATTTTGTGCTGTACAAAGGCTTCCCAAAATCAGGTAACCAAATCAATTACATATTCACAGAATGAGAGTAAAATTATAGTGAAATAAAAAAAAAAAGCATTCCAGTATTTTATCTCAATATGTAATTTGTCTTCTGACTACCCTTGAAAGAAAGTATGTCAAGAAACACCCTGAAGACAATGACAATAACAGCAAAAGTGGTTGCATTAATTTATGAGGACGAGGACAATAAAACACTTCGTGAATTGCTTTAGTTTTCATTTTCCAAATAATGCTTCAGCTGGGGATTGATAGTTGACAGCTGTGTTTACTGATAGGTAACCTTGTTGCAAGTTTCTGCAGAAAGATGTTCTTCTTCACTGGACTTGTCTCCGCTTCGTCATTTTTTTTTCTCTCTTTAGAGCCAACACAGCTATTGTTACATTTTAAAATATTTCTGTCATGTATTTCTTCTTTGAAATAATTAATTTTTTCTTTGCACTACTTGGCTGATAACATGTCATAATGTAGGCTGCCAAGTGCCAAATGACTCTCAGATTCATTCAAGCATTCAAAGCAAGAAAAACCATTCATCTAGATAAGATCTTATCTGACAAGTCAAGCTCAAGAAATCTCAGTATAATTATATGGTGTTAATGAAGGCCATGTATACAGGCAGTTCTCAATATTAACCTTTGTGTTAGTCTATCAACAGTAATGTGAAACAGTCATTTTAAGTTAAAACATGTAGGTAGAATTTTTTTTAACAGCTCAAAAACTCTCTCCCACGGAAACACTTTATATGAGAAACTTTCATCTTTTGCAAAGGATCACTAAGCTATGCTTTCCACAGAGATATTGTTCTTATACTACTCTTAGCCCACTCTTCTACACAGATATTTGTTTAAAAGCTAATGAACAGGCATTTTTTAAAATATAAGGACTACTGTTAGTTGCAGAATAATAATATAGGATTTGTTGTCATTTGTGTTTTCCAAAAATCTAAATTTAGAAGTGGGATAAACTTGCTCTCTAACAATTGCTGTCATTAACAGTCATATGTTGGGAAATATTTTTAAGGGCAAGTGCAGCACTGTGTGATTATTCTGTATGATCATAATGTTTATTGCGTGATCTTAAATTTATTTATTTACTTATTTATACCTTGAGGATCAATATTGCTCATCTTTTTAATAAAACCCTACAACTAGTAAAAAAACCCCCAAAAAACAGTCAAGCAATGCTGTTTTGCTTTTTTTAGAAAAGATTGAATTATGAAAAATGAAACACTTAAAATAATTTTTGCATTTAGACAATTACCGAAGAAAAGTTTTTTGTATGTACACCTCTACTTGCTGAAAGACAGACTTTTTCTCCAGAATGTACAATAATGTATAATTTAAAGAATTCAAATAAGATCCAATAGAATTGAGTTCAAATCTGTGTAAGACATTGGATATCACAGTATGTAAATTTCCTATTAACAAACATATGATTACAGTTACCAAAGTGTATGTGTGTTTCTCACTAACTTTTCTGCATTTTTCCCCAGAGTTCACAGTTGTCACAAAAAATCCCATCCATTTTTCCCCAACAAAATTATCACTTTTATCTGTTGGGTTTTTTCTCTCTTTTTTTACTATTTCTTTGTTACTGAAGACCTTTTTAAAAATAGATCTTCCTGATCCAAACAAGAGCATTTTATTAAAGTACATTAGAACACTGAAGAGTCCATTTGAAAGCATATGAGAAAAACCACTGAAGTTGTAGAACTTCACTAAATGGCATCAAGAAATACTGCGCTTGAGAATAATCAATCACCTTTTACCAGAACCAAAAGTATCAAGAGATAACTTAAACAAAGAGTATTTACCAAGTAGACAAGGGTTTTTAGGCCTTGCCCATGACAATGGTTTGGCCCCAGCCATCTGCAGAAAGCATTCCAATGTTTATCCAAAGTAGTATAGATTAATCCTCTGTCACAAGCAGAGGAATGGGGCATAGGTCTTTTTTTACCCTCCAAGGTATCATTTTTTCTGTGTGTGGGCAAAGAGCTGAGAGGGACAGCAAGGCAAGCAGAGACAGTGGCCCCATGAAGGGGGCCAGTGATCCTGAACTGGCTGCACAGAAAGATTGACAAAAGCCAGTTTCAACCAAGCCCAAACTCACGAACAAGCCCAGACTTGGTTAAGGCAGGGCAATAATCAAGGCAGCCAGTCAAGCTGGTAGTTCAGTGTTAGCAGGACATAGCCAAGCATAGGTACCCCTGCAATATGGATCAGGCAAGGGCAAGGCTCTGAACTTAAATCCAATTCTGTAATGAAGGATGGGGGAATGCAATTAATGCTTGTCACACCACTCTTTTCCCAGCACTCTGACCCAAGGTTACAGCGGCACCATGCTGGAGCTGATGTGGAGTACAGACTGCCAAAATTCTAGACAGTGAAAGAGGTTACAAAGTCTCTTGATGTCCTGAAGGCATGAAAAGTGAATATAAACTTCCTTTCTTAAAAAGAAAAAATCAAGACTTTTTTTTTCCTCATTGTGTGGTGGGTTATTTTAACTTAAAAGTTAAAAAAGCCTTTTTTAGTCTTGTTTTTAAAACAACATATTTTTAGCCTCTAGGGTTTTAATTTTTAACAGATTAATATAATAATCCCATCTATTTTATTTCTTGTTGGAGGATCCTAGTTTATTCAGTCTTTCTTCACAGGTAAGCTCTTCTATAATTATGGACATCTTGTGTTATGTCCTTGCACTATTTTTGTTATTCTGTATCCTTTTTTTGAAGCAGAAAATCTCTATCATAATTGGTAGACAAAATGAATCCACTCAGATTTATGCAGTGAGGTAATTTTGACTTCTGTTTCGTTCCTTTTCTAATGATTCTAATTGTATTTTTAATCTTTGCTGAGGTGCAAGCTGATATGTTTTGGATTGACGATTTGGGTTTTTTTTAATAAAGTGATATGCAATGACTGCAAATAATTGTAGACATAAAATTTCTGGTTTTTTCAGGCATACTTTTCTCACCTCAGCACCAAATTTTGTCTGCCATTATGATTAGCAGACACTTTGTAGTGCAAGATCCTTCTGCAACTCTCTCAGTAATCCCACATTATCAGTAAGATTTATCACTTAACTATTCATCAGCTGAATACATTGACCAGCAGAAGTCTTTGAGGAAATTGCTCTGAAATTTCATTGTTTACTCCCCTTGAATCCAGCAGACTAGGTGGTCTAACTATTCCTTGTTGCTTTTATTTTATGCAGTTATTAATCCATCTGTGCAACTTTCTTTTGTTACTATGAAACACCACAGTGTCTTTTTAGAAAATCTTTCCAGAAATGTTCCTGGTATTCTATGTAGAGAAAATAATCTGATAATAAAAAGATAATAAAAAAAAGATCTGATAACAAAAATAATCTGATAACAAAAAAAAAGTCTGATAACAAATACACTATTTGACTTCATTAATGAAATTTAATAGATATAACAGCCATTTCTTACACCTGCAAAAATATTTTTCCCCAGTATTTAATATCTAAGTGTTCTAAGATATTAATACTGTAATACTTACTGTAATACTGTTCTATTTGGGCACAAAATTTTGCTACAAATAAATATTCTCGTGTTTATTTTGCTCTGTGTATTTCCATATTTCAATCTAATCTTTCTTTTAACATACAGTGCCACTCTTCCACACAAACAGCTTCTGCCATTCCTAATGTAAATTTTCTGCTAACATCCAAGATAGAGTGCTGCTCTGGTTATCTGACTTCCATCATATTCTTCAATCCCTAGTATCACAATACTCTTATTTAAAGTCAGGGCTTGGATCTTGGCTACCAAATTCTTTACATTTCTGTAATTATATATTTGAAGCTGTTCTGGTTATCATATTTTTCATGTGTTTTGATTCAGTAGAGTCTTTTTTATAGAGATTGCTCATATCCATTACCTTTCTCAACATTATTGACTTCTGTCAGGGTTTATAGTTCTGCAGAGATTTTATTACTTCACCCTTGAACACCTGTTGGATTTTTCTCAGTCTTTAGTTTAAAACTTCCTCATAAACTTTATTTTATGTTTAAATTTTATTTTCTTTAGATGGAACTCACCTGTCCCTTTTCTGTTATTTCAAAAGTTTTCCCAGTTCCTAGTAATTTGATAGTTGGTTGCAAACGTGGCATAAAAAACATTTCTAACAGTGGAGTGTGAGTTTGCCTTGCCCTTTAGAAAAATTTTCACATTTTTCTCCCTGTATTGTTCATCTGCCCAAGAATGATTTGATTACCAGGACTTACTTGTAGGCTAAAATGTTTTGTAATATTTGGTATCCACCAGCACATCCTTGCTGGTATTGTTAGACTAGCACACCTACTGGTGGTCAATTTAATGACTTAATTATTGGGACATCTTTTCTTTTCTAGATATCAGCTAGAATCCTGTTTTCCAAAGGGATCTATGCAACATATGTTTTAATTTTTTCAGCTGAGGAAAAAAAGAATATTTCAACAATTGCATTGCTTTCCCAATCAATACTAGAGAATAAGTTAAACAAATTACTGATTGCAAAAATACTGAGAAATGGAAATTTAGTTGCTTGACTTCTACTAGTCTTTGGTTTTATTAACAGGCTGTTATTCTGTTGTAAATGTGAGTATGAGGAGAGGAAGCACAGGAGATTGAATAAAGTACGTATGTGTATGTAGGATCACAGCTTTGTTTGTACATCTGTGTGCAATTTGTAAAGCTGCAACAAATATTTTCAGAAAGGTAAATTATTGAAAACATAATAGGTGGACTTCTTTTTTAAGCAGCATTTTTAAAAATGTTTATCTATTTATTAATAGATAACATACTTTAACATACTTAAAGGGTGTATGCACACTCCTTTCCCCCCAGCTCAGAGAGGTGACATATCTATAAGAGACATATACTTCGAAGCATGTTGCCATATTATCCATCAATATGGTCCCAATTTTTAGGACTTCTATTGAAACCTGAATTCTTACAGTACTGTCACGCTCATAATTTCTGAAAAATCCCTTCACCAGGATTTCTTCTCCTGGGAAGTTGAGAAGCCTCAGAGGAAAATGTAAATAATAATTTTCTGATTCACTTCTCCCGTTTTTGGCTGCTTTGGAATGTGGTATGGACATTGTTTACCAACAGGTGCATGTTTGATAGATTTCATGCGACTTGTTTTTACTTAATGACCAATCACCATCAGCTGTGTTGGACTCTGAGGAGTCAGTCACGAGTTTTTATTATTCATTCTTGTTAAGCCTTCTGTCTGTATCCTTTTTCTTTCTTTAGTATAGTTTTACTATAGTATTCTTTTAATATAGTATAATATCATGAAATAATAAATCAGCCTTCTGAGAACATGGAGTCAGATTGTCATCTCTCACCTCATCCTGAGGACCCTCAAAAAAACCACAGAGTGAATTTGGGTCAAGATAATAGGTACCTACAGATAAAATGAATTTTCTAGTGTTATTTGACTGTCCTAGGCTGTCACAGACTTGATCTGTCATAATAGCTGTCAGAGTTGACATAAAATATACAGGTTTAAGTCCCAGTGCATCAGCTGGACACAGGGTAGGATGTCACAGGTCACCTGAAATAGCACTGCCTATGTTGAAAGGACACCATCAAGTCTTCAGAACTAACTTGTTACACAAATTAAATCTCCATTAATTACAATGACAGGCAAATTCTATGACTGAAAATGTTCATGCTCAAGATTCATATCCAATACCATTTATGCAGTCATATGAGTATAATATTGTTCTAAGTTTTCTCTTTTTTATTCCCTGCAGAAATAATGTTTAAAGAGAAATGGCTGGATCTGAGCATGACTTAATGTGGACTGATTTGTGAAATAGTTTGAAAATAATTTCCTTAAAATGCATTCTTTTTCCTATTTACAGCATCTAAATTTCTTATTTTCCTTATTAGCAAAGATAATACACTTCTTTATAGTTTAGATTTTTTACACTGTATTTAATGCTGAATAATCTAATATGATTTAGAAAAATTAGAGAGAGGAATTTTGCCTTATGTCTTCTATGCTTATGTGAAAGTTTTCCTTTGATTTGAGAAGTTGATTATGTTAATTAATGCATCTGATCGACCATGACATACAATTAATTGTAATTTTTGTGTAACATATATTTTTTCATAGCAGAATTTCTGCCCCTTACTTTATAGATTTGGTCAATGGACTGTGAGTATGACAATCACAGACACATAGTATAGAACTTTTTTTGGAGAAAAAGACTCACAGTTTCATCCATTTGATTTCATTCTTGGTAATGTCTTTTATTTGATAATTCACATAGCTGCTTCAAACACAAAAAAACCCCAATACAATAGTAAAATTTTTAGTAAATTCATATTATAATTATTCTATAAGATAGACTATCTTCAGGACATACAAATAATATCTTCTGGAGTAAATTCAGTATGTTGTTCAAGAAATAAAGCTTTGAATTAAGGATGAGATATATCACAAAAGCCCAATTAATTAATTTTATGATTGAAGTATTATGAAACTTAAAAACCTCTTATTATCAAGAACAGATTATGGGATAAGAAGAATGTTCATAACAAATGTTACGTGTTTTAAGTTTAAAATTGATGTACTAGGGGAGAAATACTGTAGATGAATGCAAATTTGGTGGCTTTTATGTAAATTTGTCTGCCATTGTGATTGCCTCAAGCTTACTTTGATTTTAAAGACTTCTGCCAAAGGTGTGTTGTTAGGGTTTTATCTCTTTTTTTTCTTTTTTTTTTGTTGCATCATCAAGATATATAACCTGAGATGTCAACACTTACTGGAGAAGAATTCTTCTTTTCCTGAAAGACATTTAAAAAATTGTCGTCTCTCCTACAGTAAAACGTGCAAATTCAAAATCTAATAAAGAAACATAAAGAATAATTGATATCTTGCAATATGTTTCTTTTAGTGTTTTCTCTAAATTCCAGTTAATATTTCAGCTGAATCCCAGCTTATCCTATCTCTTTCCTACTGAGACCTTTCAGATACTAAAAAAAACCCCATGTACATAAATAACTAAACAAATCTAAAATGTTCCTTCTTTGTTGTATCCATTTATTCTGTGATTTTTTTGCTTCCTCTTTCCCCAGGTAATTATGTGGTTCATTTAGCATTTTCATGTTTTTAAAGCTCAATTTCCTTGAAGGCTGCTTGTAACTGTTCCCGTTCTTTCCTGTGCTCACAACCAAGCTCCTTTGATCTCTCACCCAGCAAGCTGCAGTCACTGCTTTGCAATTCACTGATTGCTGCTAGGTGGATCTCAAACCCCAGCTATGCCATTTGGCAAGGGAGAAAATGGGTAGCCAGGCACCAGAAATACACTCTGCTACCTCATGTGACAAAGAAACTTGTGGCTTAGACCACAGCAACTGTTCATCACCTCGAACTCCAGCCACAGCTTTGGCCTTTTGGTTTGAAGTAGCTGAGGAGTACTGAGATCAGAGGCAAATGCTCAAACTTTTAGAGAGGTGAGGTGCAGCTGCAGTATTAACCCATATACAACGATGAACAGAAATATAACATCAAGAAGTCATTACAATGCAACATCTCTTTCCCCTTTTCTAGTGCTACTGGATACAGAGAAAGCAATTTTTTGTTAAAGGAAATAAATTAAAATATTCCATTTTATGGTATCCTTTATTTTTTCAGGTTTTTGACGATATATCACTTTCTTGAAAAGTTTCAGAAAAGCAAATATAACACCTCCTTCTACCTGAGAACTTCAAATTGATGAGGTTTTTTTCCCAGAAAAGCATTAACTTTTAACTCGATTTGAGGAAGATTTACAGAGGTTTTGTTTGTTAGTTTTCTTTTGCCTCAGTCAAAACAACACTTTCATTTTTGACAGGGAAAAGATCTGGCTTCCCCATACCAAGATGAATGTATTTCAGTTTGTATATTAAATACAGTGTGAATTTATGTTATTTTCTTTTTTATTGTTTCCTTTTTAAATGAGCACTCAGATACTCTGATCATAGGCTTTTTATGCAATTAATACTTATCCTGAGAACATCTTTTTCCCCATTTAATTTCCTTATCAATATTTGATTCATTTCACAATAAAAGTAATTTTATATTAATTTCTTCACAAATTTATTTCTTTGTTTGTTTTATTTAATTTCATGCATTTATTGCTTATTAGGAATATTTTTTTCCTTAACAAATCAGAAATATTCCCGGTATAAATGAACAATAACTCAGGAATTTCAAATACAGTTTTTTGCAATAGCTAATTTTTACATTGTGAAAAATATCATTGAAAGTGAGACTTGTGCCAAGTGAGTAGGCATAAGTTAGTTTTCATCCAAAACTTCTTTAACCATGAGGGTGCTTCTCTAAATGAAACCTAGTAAATCATGCTGAAAGACAGCAATGTGAGCCACTATTCTGGTGTTATCTCAGAAAGGGCTGTTGTTTTAAGATGTCACTGCCTACCAGCTACTTATTGCCACCTCTCAGCTGGATGTTATCACCTCACATAACAGCCAGCTGGTTTCAGTATAATGTTCTACAGTTTCATTTAAAGCCTCTGAACAGACTTTAAGAGGATCAATCTGCCATTTTGCTCATTGAAGTAAAGGCTGTGGGAACTGACATTGTAGGGAATGTATTCTGAGCCTCTAGAGAGAAAAAGTACTTCAGTAGAAATAAAAAACCTTCTTTACCTTTTTAATTTTTTGTTAGTTTCAAAAGGAAATAAAGTGCACACTAAATCTGGTCCAGAAACTCAATACTGAGAAAGAAAATTTTCACCTCCTTTAAATTTTTATATAAGTACACTTATGTATGATTTATATAAACTTTGCTGTACATGTTTGGTCTTACACCACAGAAAGTGAAAACAAATGCATATACAATATAATACAAATACTCAAGAAAAATGATTTGTCACTTGCAGATGAAAACTTAAAATACCATCTTTCAGACATATTATCCTTCTGAAAATCCATGTGACAAGAAGGTTGTATTAATCTAAGAAGAACTAAGCAGGAGGAAAAATGTTTTGACCCCTTTTATGGATTTTTCATAGCTACAGTATGGTTTTAGATTCTGATCCTGTAACTTTGTATTTTTACTAACATTTTCATCAACAGCAGAATAGAATGATTACTTATTTATGATCAATATCCAGCACAATCCAGAGAACTGATGGCATGACTCACAGAGCTCTGGGTCCTCTTCTGCCTTTTATTAATATTGCACCTGCTAGTTTGTTACTAGTGACACGCTAGGTGGAGATCTGCTAGGTGCTGGATCACTCTTGCCATCAAAGCCTCATGTCTGTTTTGTTTTGTTTTTGCTTTGTTTTGTTTTAAAGACAGGCACTTTCACCTTTCTAATGAGACTTTTGTTTTATCTCTTTTATTCATTAATTACAGACACACTATGTCAACCAGTGAAGTTTTGTTTTAGCAAGGCAAAGAGTATGGGAATCCCTCAAGTTTCAGTATGAAGGAGCAGAACTCTCTTCTTCCCATCCCCTTTATACTGTGGTCAGGAGTTATATATTTAGAAGAGGAGAGGTGGAAAAGCCAAATGAGGAATCAGACATTCTCCATCCTTGCTTTTCTACAAATTATTAGTCTGAGCATGTTTAGGGCCAGTGTCCTGTATGAGAAGTTTATTCCCACTTTACCTTGTATATGACCAGACCTATATTTAAAAACAGAAGTAGATTTCTATGGTTGAAGAGGCATTAAAAATGTTAAATGTTAAATAGGGACAGTACAAATGTAAAATAGTACTAGGACTGCTGGCCCAAACTGACTAGACAGATAGTCCGTACCATATAACACCATGTTCAGCAACCAAGAGCACAAAGAAAGAAGAGAGAACATTTCACTTCCAAGTAACCATTAGGAGGTCCTGCTTTCCAGGAATTGACTTGACACATGCTTCTTACTGGGAAGCAGTGAATCAATTCCTCTAGTTACGTTCTCACACACATTTTTTGCCTTCCTTGTTAAATTTTCATTATCGATCCACAACCCTTTTCATCTTCCTTTAATTTTCTCCCCATCTTGTGGGAGAGGAGAGTGAGAGATAACAGGGTGGAAGTTCAGCTGCTGGCTAGATTCAACCCACTATCCTCAAACTCATCCATACTTGCTCCAGTTACTGCATTCATGGGACCATGTGACCTGAGGTCCTACTCCAGCTGCTGGCACTCAGAGTTCATCCACACATGCATGTCAAATAGAGTCTCTCACTCAGGAAATTATTTATAAATGGAGTTTAATAAGAAAATAGGGCAGATTGCACTGATCCCTTGCAGACAAGTTTACTAATTTGCAAACTATTTGCATATGACAAAACATTTCTGTCCCCTCATTCCTCTATTTTCCAATGCTCATTGCTTCTCAGACTACCTAGATCCCCCCCTTTTCTGCCTTTGTCTTCTCCTCTAAACAACTCATAAGAAGTTCTATGCCATCCCCAAATGCCCTTCCCCAGTACCCCAGAATGTGTCCCATACTCAGAAGTAATTCTTCTCAGTCAAAAAGGTGCACTGTTCACATGATCTTGATAGATTTCATCTCTGGACACTGGGTTTAAGACTCCTCAGGTAGCCCTAATAAAAGCCCAGATATGCTATCTGTTTCTCTGAGTTTTTAGTTTGGATTTTCTACATCTGCCATTGAACCCCTGTGATCCTGTGTAGAAATGTGGGGGGTTTTTTTTGATAGGCTGATGGCTCCTGCGATGGACCTGGGAGTAACCTGGAAGGGTATTTTTTAGGTCTCCACCTGCTATTGTCTCTCTCAGTGGGTGTACAGATGAGCTTTTATAACACAGCCTAACACATTCCAATTGTAGCAAATGAATTCAGTCTTTTGGGGTTTGTTCCTTGTTATTGTCCCTAGGGCACTCTTTCTATTATAATACAATTAAGGAAGATGAGTTTCAGGGGCCTTTATCAACATCAAAGCTGGAAAAGAGCTATTAGATTAAGTAACACAGACCCTGCCCAAAGCAGCACCTGAGTGAATTACAAACTACTGCCAATCCTCTTAACTAAATATGATCAATTGGAAAGGGAATGTTCCACTGCCTCCATTGGAATACATTTCCTCCTGGATTACTATTCAATTAATTAATCTGCCAGATACTACTTACCCCTTGGGCTATAAAAACTGTGTGTATTTTATTATTATTTTGCTTTGAAATGGATATAGGCATTGAAATGGATATATGCATACAGTATAATACATAGGATCTATAAAAGGTCATCATGTCAGTTACATAATCCAGGTATTACAGCTTCCAGCATATGTACAAATGCAGTCACTAAGATTTTAAAAATAATATCCCACCATTTTTTCAAGAAGTTCTCGAAAATGTTGGCTAAAGATGTAGGAAAACATTTTGTCTGAGATGTTTTGATCTATTTTTCTTATACCACTGTGACATCAACTTAAGAAATTATATGAAAGGCAGATTTAGGTTGCACACCCAAACAAAAATCTCTCCTAACAGTAAGAATAGTGAAGCAGTCAAATAGATCATCTAGAGTCAGTGTCCGATCCACATCGCTGGAAGTTTTGTGAGCAGTTTGATAAAAGCAACTGTCCAGAACAACATTGGCAAGGTTGCTATGGCCTTTGGACAGAAATAAGGCAGTCAAACTGTCAAGACCTATTCCCATCTTTTTGTCAGAAAATGGTATCTCTGATCCTTTCTGTTGTACCATCATTTCACCAAATAGTGACTGTAGGAAGGTACTGGAAACTGACAGTTTAAATTCTTATAAGACAAACAACACTGGAGTTCAGATAGATCCTGAGATTTATTTCCACATGAAATGGCAAACAAGTTAGGCTGGTCCTACCAGTAATTAATTTGCCTCAGAAATCTCAATCCAACTGAGTGTCCCTTAATGAAATTCAGATTCAGCAACTGAATTCGGTTAATCAGAAAATATAGATAATACCATTGTGTTGATACTACTGTGTAGAAAGTGTAGAATACTACACTTTCCTTCCTGTAGGATGCCTCTCCAAAGAATTAAGAGATCACAGCTTTCACACTCCCATAATCTCATAATGTTTACCGCCTGGCAATTGTGAGAGGACAACCAAAAAAACCTAAAAGACAATGTTTCTACTCCCACGTTGAACTTTTATTTTTTTTAGAATATTCCCTTATGTTAATACTGTAATTCTCAAGTTACAGACTGTAAGTATGTGGAAATGTCTCCGTTTGTTGTTGGATCATCCTTTATTATCCACCTGGGTGGATATTGCTGACACTAATGTCAAGTCTGAAGGCTTGGAATATGATGTGTGTACAGAGTGCTATTTATTAGTGTCAGTTAAACAAAGCTTTCACAAATATTAAATAGTTACAATAAAGTACAGGTGTTTAAAAGTTAATAAATGTATGGATGAATAGCGATTTTTTTTTTCCTGAGAATAGTAGAAAGACAATTACATTTACTGGACTAAATAGAATTTCACTCAGGGAGGCTTAGTATAACAAGGACTGCAGCTGGGTATGGAGTTGTCATGCATAGTGTGAAATCACATCTTCTCTGTTGGTATTTTATCACCTACATACAAGAGAACAGCAACACCCCAGAAGAACCTCTGTTTATCTGTGGATGAGATGTTCCTGGAAATGAAGCTGATGTTGTGTCTTATGCAGATACCCTTATGTGGGATCAGTTTCCTAGTCCTGATTATAGAGAGACAGGTTTTGGTGACAAAGCATCTAATATCTACAAAATAAGGGACTCCAACCCTGTTGAGGATATTTGGATTCATCTTTTGTTCTGAAAGGTGTTTTTTAGGCACCTGGTGTGGAACATGGAACACTTTAAGGTTGGGCATTGCACTTCAAAGGGCAGTTGCAGACCGCCTCCTCTAGTTCAGCAATATCAGGAGTCTTCACTGAACTTGGGCCTCTGCAAGACAACAAAAGGTAAAACAAGGGGAATCTTGCAGAGTAGAAATAGAGATAATATATAGTATACAACATAGAGTATACATGGTATAGTGCGTAATGTGTAATGCATGTTATATAAGGTTTATTATGTAATATACAATATACATGGAAATGAAGTATAATAGGAGAGAACTGGATTCACATCAATTAACAATGGCTTCCTTTTCTTCTCCCTTGTCTGTTCTGTGGTTCCTTGTAGTGCCTTTGTAAACTAGGGTCAAAATTTTCCTACATTTCCACAGAACATATCAACTGATTAAGACAAAAAAAAAAAAAATACAGCTTTGGGATTTGTGCTTTGTATGCATGGTAAATCTATAAATGAGGTGCTTCAGGCAGTGTTTGATTTTCTGGGCATGCAAAAAGGTATTTAGTCACTTGTGTTTGGCCAGTAGAGACTAGATGTTTTGTGTGCAAATGCATCCTTATATACACACATAAATGTATGTGTATAGTAGGTCTTTATTCCTTAGTGATTGTTTGACTTGTTTGAAGGCATATATATACTTCATTCCTCTTACTTGTCTCTCTCGCTTTCAAAAAATGAATGTTTTAAAAAAAATACAACCCCCTGAAAACCAGTACATTTAAATCAGTCCATCATTAAAAAATCATGGACTCTAATTAATTATTAATTATTGAGAGGAAAGACAACATGCAGTAGCCTCAGGCCTGACAAGCTGTCAAGAATGCCTGCCAAGGCTGCCAGGCTCACCAAGCTCCTGGGTCATCGCCACATTAAACACAGAAAGTTAAATTACTTTTCGTGGGATCTGGAGAATAGCAATTGGGCATAAAAGTGTCTTTTTTCTTTTTTTTTTATTTTTTATTGGTATCCTTGATTGTTTCATATTCTTGACAAAAGACAGAAAACAATGGAAAATTTGTCAAGCAGACAACAGCACATAAGTGGTGGAGCAGCTAATAAATTCCTACAACAACAAACGGAGTAAACAGTTTGTAAAACCAGTTACCACAAAGGGATAAACTGCTTCCACGTAAATATGTTTTGTATAAATATAAAAGATAAAGTGACCGGAACCAAATAAGAACAGAAATCACAGGGTGCAGAACAGGGTACAGAAGTGTCATCAATTCAGTTTTAGCTGTATATTTATCATGCAATAATCTTTACCTGAGCATGGGAGAGGGGTTGTATCATGGAAATCTTTGACTTGTCGTGCTGTTTCGTGCACTCTGCCAAAAGGGCCTTAAAACATTGTGAATTCTTAGGGAGAGACCTTTCCTTTTAAATCGTAATAAAAGCAATCCTTTTGAAGAAAAATATATGTTCTGTGAATATATTTGAAAGAAAAATATATTATTAGTCTCATATTTAAACACTCTTATCAAAGATACTTAATAAAATTTCCAGAAATGTTTTCTTCTTAAGGTAATGTTACTGTAATTATGAAAAGACTACTACTATAGAAGTAAGCAAATCCTGAATAATCAGTAAGCAATATTTGAATTTTAAAAAGATTATTTTTAAGTTAAAACCACATATTAAAACAAACTTGTAAGCAACATGTTCTTAAGAATTTAATAATAAAACACAGATATTTTGAAAAATTGGAGCAATACTTGGAACTTCTGAAATCATAGCAGGTAAAAGTATTTTCTTAAAGCAGCATTTAAAGGAGCCTAGAATTTCTCTGGCAGAGATCTCAGTCTTGCAAGCTCTTTCTTGGATCATTATTTGATTTTTTTTTCTATAGTGTATCACAATACTTATGCAAAGAATAGTCCAATAAGTGACCAGATTCCAGAGTGCAACTAATTTTTCTCTGGTAAGGTTTTGTCATTCACAGTACTATGAATGAAAAATTCAAAAACAAATTCAAAACTGTAATGACAAAAGTCATTACAGTACTGTGTGATATTCCCCCTAACCCTGTTAAATATAAATAGATATAAAATTGCCAAAATATATTGTCATATTTCAGTGCTCTCCTGAAAGGCATGCATTCTTTCATTGTTATCACCCAAGTATCTGTAAGCTAACAATGAATTTGAGTGGATTTGTATTTTGCCACAAAATATTTAATATAGGGTGCATGTGATTTTTCCCAGTCTGTCTTTTTTGCTTTCCTGTCATTCTTGACTTCCTGTTGAGTGAGGCTGTGAATTTTATATTCCTTAGGAAATTCCTCTCTTTCAAAGGCAACCCTAAACCTTCAGCTCTACTTTTTAACTTCTCCTGGAGCCATTGATACTGTGTCTATAAAACATGTGTAGGACTACTTTCTGGCACTATGGACAATTGGCCTCAAAGATCCTATGTCCTCACTAATGAACTCTTACACAGCAGAACAAGGTGCATATATCCAAGCTACATACTGGGAATTATTCCGCTTCCATGCAAACCAATGAGCCTCAGCCAAGAATCCTTTGGCACAAGATAAAATCATGCTGGCAACTATCTTAAAAATTTAACAGTATAAACTCTTTCAGTATCTGGGAATGCTGCCTGGCATTGTTCAATTCTCTAGGATGGTTATAACTTCAGAGTTTTCATAGGATATAATTAGACAAGGCTAGGTTCTCAAAGGTATTTGTACGCCTAGCTTCCATTTCTTTCAATGAATTTAGGCCCCCAAACTGCCTTTAGGAGGTGTGCCAAAGTGCACAGAATAAGCACATACACCTCTGCAAATTGAAGTAGATCCAAGTCCAATTTGGTGCTGAAGAAGCTTTCTGGAATGCTGAACAATAACACATGCACAACATTCACTTCTGTAAATCAGCGATCTGTTACTCCTCACTAATTTTGCTTTGACTTTTATACAGTCTAATGTAAGATAAATGAAAATATTTCTGTGAGAATGTCTACCCTCTCATTCTTGGAAGTTCATGTCTGACAAATGGTGATAACTTATGTCACTAACTATATTGTTAGATTTATTTACCGGTTTGAAAATTTTTAAGAGCACAGTCCTTTCAGCCAATTTTAAGCGTATAAAAATGTCTGGGTACAGTTCAGACAGAAGAACAAATTATATGAGGGCAAACTATTTCTGCCATGCCATGGCATTTGAGAGTAGCAGTAATGCAGAAGGCTGTGCTATGAACTGCATAATGTGTACCCTGGTTTGTGGTGTGGTGTCCTGAAAATCTCTCTCAACAAATTCCCACACTATCACTCTGTTATGGCTGGCTGGACCTGCCAACTGAGATTACTTCTCATGCTCTGTCTTTGTCTCACCTTCTGGCTGTTGTTCCTCTCCCTAGGCATTTCTGGTTTGATTATTTATTTTGTAAGAAGCTTTAGCAGAAACTAGCACATTAAGAAAAAAAAGAAAACCCGACCAACCAACAAACCAAACAAAAAAGCACCGCAAAACCCACCAACAAAAAAGTCCTGTATGTAGCACACACTAAGGGTTTGAATAAAACTCATAAAAGAAGACTCAGATCCACCCCACAATTTCAGTGTATGTCTATCTGAAATTGCTTCCAAGATGGCAATTAATGTTAAGCATGCATAATATTTAGTACTGTACAGCATTCATACACATTCAGAGATGTATTCTTAGACACATTCATAGCAGGCCACTACTGGCATTTCTAATGTAGAGGAGGCACTCGCTGAACAGATCTTCGGGACTCCAGCATGTTTCTCTGAGTGGATTCACTTTCACGGAGAAGCCATTGACATTGTTGATCGTATTACTGATCTGGACAAGTCACATAAGCTCTCAGTGTGGAAAGTTCTGCCAAACTGACAACGATTTTACCTCTTGAAAAGTGTTTTAACATCTTTTTACCTCTTGAAAATATTTTAACATCTGTGGATGAAAATTATGGTACTTTAAAACAGTTTGTCCCTTTAGAAATCTTAGGGGCTATTCAGATAAAATACATTGCAATGTGAACAAAAATGTGAAATGCAAATAAAATTATACCACATTACTATCAGAGCATATTTATTTTTTATTAGTCTTTCACTGAATGTGAGAAAGGCTAATAAACCAAATAAGCCTAAGATGTGTGCAGAAAACATGATCAGTCATCAAATAAACCAAGCATTACTATGAGAGACAGAATATTTGAAGGCTTATATCCTGTTACTTTCCTGCTTTTAAAGCTTGGAATAGAAGTTTTCTATCACTAAAAGCACTTATTTAGATCTCTCTTCCAACAGATGCTTCATTTCATGAAACCAGTAGGAACTTCAGGTCTGTACTTGTAATTAAAAGAAGCTTCTGGGAATAAGTTCTAGTATTGGATCATTGCTTAGTTAAATATTGGCTCTCCCAAGGCTCTGGTTTGCATTGCTCCAGCTAGATCTCCCTGCTGTATAGATATGCTCTTGATAAGGTTCTTTATTAACACTGTATATATGAGTCAGGGCCAATCCATCTTGCAGCACAGAATTTAATTCTGCTTTTTAAATTTATTTAGTTAGCTACATAAATAAAAGAGAAAACCATTGTCAGATTTGCCCTAAATTGATAATCCAATTAGAAACATTGCTACAGATAACTTGCAGACAAATATAGAAATATATGCATTTAACATCTAGACAATCTTCTCGTACCACCATTAAATTATGCAAGCCAAACAAAAGATGATTCCTGAATGAGCAATATTGTTACTAACAATGCTGCTGTCACATGTAAGGTATCTTAAATTCATGGGAGAAATGGAATGCCCATCCTCCTTGCTGCCACTTCCCTTCCCCCAAAAAAACGTAAGAAGAAATCTTTGAAAAGGCATGAGGAAAAAGAAAAGTCTTAACTCACTTTATGTGCAGAAGGACAAGACAAAATTCCTATCTTTTTAATTTGCTAATCTAATGCAGAATTCATGTCACTAAGTTTAGAGCATGTAAAAGTCATTAATTTAAGTCTACAGTCATCACACAGTTTCTTTCTAAAGTCAATGGAGAAGAATTGGCATTATCAGAGAGTGAAAAATCCACTCTAATGTCAGTGTCTAAAGCAGGTGAAAGAATCACCCTCTGGAGATTACTGCTTTTCTATATCATCTGTGAAGACACCTCCAGTAAGTCACTAACAATAGGCATCTAACTTTGAAAAGCTTACATTTAAATCTGATCAATGTGATCTCACCTGATTTTCTTGTAACTAACCATGATTACTTGAACAGTATTTCCACCAGTGACTAGGATAAAGTGCTCTTTGTTTCAATGTCACAAATCATTCAGATTCCCATTCTGCCATTCTGACCCACAAAGAGTCATGCTTTATTTGTAGTGGAGAATAATGCTCGGCATTGAGGAAGGGTGGAAGAGCTTGATGTGAGGTTAGTAAGTCCTTGTAGATGAGGCTGAAGCACTTACCTGCCAGAAGTTCTCTTTCACTGTTCAACTGCACTTTACTGATTGGCAAGTGCTTACATTCCCTGATTGCTTTTGATTCAGATTGCCACACAGAGGATGATTTTTCCCTTTTTCTTTCCTGATGTTACTGATGGAAGGGTTTTTTACAATATTCTTCATGGCCTTTTTGCCCTCTGTTCAGCTTCAGTTTTTTGAGCTCATCTGTGGCATCCCCAGATTACATATATGATACTTTCTGTCCTGTCTTAGGCGAAAATTCAGGTTAACCTTAAATTCAGATTTTTTTCCAACATGCCTGTCTTTGTGACACTTACTCTTTCTGTACCACTCTTTTACACTTACAGGCTTTGGGACTTCTATTACTAGCAAAAAGCTCTGAGGCAGAGTTAAAGTACCTTTTCCCTGTTTACAACACATAAGAAATTCCTGGCAGCCACACATTGTTTTGAGCACTGAAAGTGAGAAAGTGGGTGTCTGCTTAGAAAAATCCTTCTGCCTTTCTCATCCTTGTTCAAAGTATAGCAAGCACACCTACTGCCTTCTCTAAACACTTCGTTCACCATGACAGAGATTATTTGTTTATCTCATTTCACATGGGATCTTTTTCTGATCTGTCAGCTACATCTAATACCTCAGGCACTTTGCTTCACCTTTCCAGCCATATACATGTTTGGCAGTTCACACTCAAGTCCTTTGTAAATTACTTTTGACCTTGTTTATCAGCTTTATGGTAAATTGTACTAAATTAGCTCATGGTGAGTGCTAAATAGAGTTTTATATATTTGCATATTTGATGCTGTGGAGTTCATATATTATTTAAGCTTTTACTGCTTTGGAAGGTTTTCTTTTTTAATGCAGCCATTAGAGGCTGCAGTCATCTTAAACTCATTTGATCATGCGGAATTTCTGATTTCAGCTGCTCTGTGGTCAGCCTATGTACAAAAACAAGATGGTTTAACTTTGCTAGGAATGTGGGTCAGTGTCCTGCGCCTGAGTCCTCTCCTCCACAGGGCACAGACATTTGGGTCCAGTACCAAGTTAGAGAGTGTGTTACTTCCTCAAAAGAGAGCAATGGAAGGTGTTTCACTAACTTTCCCAAATATCTCTGCTAGGGAGCCTTGGAAAGGCTTCCTCTCCATCTGTGAGAGGCGTTTCCAAGCTGAAGCTTCTGTGCACAGTGTCCACTTGAATTCCCACCCCTGCCATGTCCCAGACATTGCTTTGGTCTGCCATTAGCCTGATCCCTCATCATCAGGCCCCTGTGCCAGCCTGGCTTTGGTCTGTCCCCATCCCCATGAAGGTGCACAATTCCCAGAACTGGGGCTGCCCTTACTCTCCAGATGCCCTGATCTGGCCTGGAGCAGTAGGACAGCCCTCAATGCCAGTGCCTGCCCATGAGGCAAAATTCACGGGGAGATGCCTCTTCCTCCTGGAGCCTCCAGTCTCCACACTGCCATGGTAGCCAACTCCCTAAAGTGAACACAACCAAGCCCTGACCCATCCCACCTCTTCTTGATCATCAAAAGAACACTGAATGCATCAAAACAGAGCAGACACTCTGTAATAGGATTTCGAGAAAGTCCTAAATATGCAAGCACTGCAGAAGTTGAAATATGAAGATAAGGCAAAAATGAGGAAAATGCAGAAAAATTATTTCCTATTAGAGGGATCACAAAAGAGAGGATTTTTAGAAAAATTAAATAATAATCCCTCAGCCTAAACATATTTTCATTTTTTACTAATTTCAGGACTTTGTAGTTCAACTCGCTTTGCTTCAGTGATTCACTTCATTCTTGATGGTTCATTGAGCTGGGACAATAATAGACTGCACAATAAATGTTCCTCATGTGTTGTACCAATTTCATGCGTAGGGATGATTTTGATGAAATGTACTGCTTATGAAAGGAATCAATAGGCAGTAATAGCCTTAGCTGGGCCAGGTGCAGGGAAGAAAGCAGCTACACAGATTTAACCAAGTAGGTCTGCCGATACATCTCTATTACTTGCAGCAGTTTGAGTCTTCCGGTCCAAAACATTACGGAAAGACTGTTAGGGATCAATTTCTGATTGCTAAAATGCCAAATACAATCTAAACCTTAGAAACCATCCAGTGAACAAACCAGACCCTAGGGATCTTTAAGACTCTGTTCAACTAGGTGATAGTGCTGCACTTTTCACATTTTGTGAACTGATAATTGAAGCTGCCCTAGTCTATGTGGTTTTCATTCTTTCTCCCCCCAATCATACCAAATATTTTAATTAATATGCATACTATGCTTGTATCTGTTTGTTGTTTGTATGTGTGTGTGTTTAATCATATAAATATGCATATACAAAGCTTTCTGTATGGGAAAAAGTGCAGTAAGGTTGATACTTGGTAGATGTACAGTCCTACCAATCCATTGCATTCATATGATGGTCTTTGAACTTGAAAATGTATTTTGGAGTAAATGTTACATCACAAGCAATATTTTTTGGACAAAAATATAAAAGCAATACTGAAGCTTTTCTCATGGATAGGTTTGTGTGAGGTATCAGCACTAAAGACCTATAGAAATGACAGTTTTGCAAATGAGCAATTAGTAGCCCACAGCTGTTTGTTATGCGTGTTGGAAAGGTACCTGTATGAAAAGTAAAGCATGTGAAGAGGATGGTTGAACTGGTAATAGTTTTCTTCATGTGTATATTTGCAACAGATTTGTTTTCCCTAGTTTGCTTAGCATTGGGATCTTATTCAAATATGTTCATAGTCACTCCTGTATTTTTAAAATTCACATTTTCTATTGATTTTACTGGCATGCTACAGTGCTAGCTATGTAAAAAGTTTTACTTTCAATCAGTTTCAGGATTCATATTCTTAGAAATTATTAAAATGTTCTATTAGACACCTGTCTGCTTCTGAAAATAAAATAGTGCTCATGCATATAAATGTAGTGCTCAAAGGGAGATGTTTTTGTAGAAACTCGCATCATACCACTTCTTTCATAATCTCACAAATCTGTCATTGTTGCCACCAGTACTTCTGCTTTGAGTCTTTCCTAAATGAAGCTACTTCTCCCTCTCTTCCTCTCTTTCTTTGGTTGCCCTTATTTATTATGTTGTTTTGGTTTTGGGTTTTGGTTTTGTTTTAATTTCTTCATTTGCTGGGTTTGTGTTATTTGGAGGTTTCTTTGTTTTGGTTTTGGTTTTGTTTGGTTTAGCTAGGGCCAAATAAAACATATCAATATTCAACAGTATTAGACGTCAATCCCCCATTCAGTTTGCAGTTGCTAAATCCAGTCTATGAATCTTACCACCAATCATTTGTTATATCTGTAGTGGCATCTTCAGATTTATTCCAAATCATTGGCAGAAACCCATTCACCCTGAACCAACTAAATGGTAGAAGATGTTGTGCAGCATGTCAGATTAGGGAGAATTATGCACATCTACTATCCTTCAAGCAGAATTTCCATTTCTAGGTCACTAAGGTTCAAAGTTATCTATGGACAGGCTTTTACTGATAGACGCAAGGAACTTCTGAACTCTAAAGCTTTGATTGTTTCACTGCATATTGTGACTTCTGAAGTAGAGAAAACAATGAAAGACAGTTTTTTGTACTTTGCTCAGTTCCTCAGTTTGGATAAATAAATACCACTAGGCAAACGCAGACATTACTGCCGATCCCTTTGTCTTTAAAATACTAAAATAAGTCAGTGAGAACAATCCTGATGACTGCTTGTAACTGAGAAGAAATATTTACAGAACCGCTAAGTCTAGACACTCCTCGTAACAAAAAATGGCTTTATTCTTCTATGAAATAAAACAACCAACGAACTATAAGTTCTCATGGGTTTGACATGACATTGTCTTTCAATCTTAACTAAAACACGTACTGAAAAACACCTGGTTTGGTTCTTTTTTTCTTCAGAGAACCTGAAGAAAGGAAAAGGGAATGAGAAATAAGTTATTAGGTACATGTTTATTTTAAAATGAAGTCCTTCTTTAAATAAACAGGCCTAGACCTACAGGATCAATATTAGGATGTAAATAAAATTCTTTTAAGGCTTCCAAAAAGAAAGATCTGTACTTTGATTTTGATATTCTAACGTCAAAAGGAAGTTAGTGCCCCTCACACTCTTGTTCTGTAAATAAACTGCCACCAGCAACTTACTTCTCTAACCAGGATGATACATGAGATTTTTCTGTCGAAATTTGGTACATCGATGGAAATGACACAGAAGCTGTTAGAAGGGCAATTTGCTGATCTTCTAGTACAGCTGTCATTTATTTTTCAAGATCTTGTAATTATAATGAGCTTGGTAGTACAGACACAGTTCAGCAGCCTTTTTTTGCAGCCTTGCCGTAAAAAAAATGTGGAAGATTATTTTGGAAGAAAAGAATACTGAAAGCAACCTAATAGATTTCTTTGTGACCTCTGAAAAAATCAATATGCGTCCATATTTTTTGCCCCAGCATACCTTTCCAATCAGGGAAAAAAAGCCAATCCAATTTTTATATGTGTACAGGGCACTAGTTACTGGATATATGAACTAACTGATGCAGAGTGCTAATAATTTCAAGATCAAGTCCTTGGAAGTATATTAGGGAATGTAATATATTGGTGTTGTCATGGAGGATTTATGTACATTGATGTTTGACTGTCCAAATCTGTCCTGTGGCCATTGCTCCTGCCTCTAATTTTCAAGAGGAAAGAAAAGTCCACAGCAGATGGAAAAAAAGGTGGAAAAAATGGTGAGAAGCCACACACCTGATGTTGAACTGAGGAATCATCTGGTGGCAGAGTAGAGGAAGGTGGAATACTCACATCATTGTGGTGCTCTAGCTCTTTCCCAAGGAGCTTGACAGTGGGTAGCTTCTCACTCCCTCCACTATTTTTGGTGGTCTGTACAGAGGAAAGGGGCAGAAAAGGAGCTCTGTGAGCCCCAGATCACCTTTTGTCTCTCTTCCCGGACTGGTGAATTCTTTCAAGTGACTCTGAAAAACACAAGCACTGTCCATCAGTGAAGCAGAGTGGAGGGACTGAGGATATGTTGAGGATGGGACTGGGTGGATGTTGAGGATGGGACTGGGCAGGTGATGGCTAGTTACACCTTGGTGAAACATCTCTGCTAATTCTGCCCAAAAAATGCCCAGAACCATGAGGGTACCTCTCCCCAGCTTAGGAGCAGCATTTTTGCGTATGACTGCTCCTGGGGTATGTGTTGGAAAATCAGAATTCTATTTTACTGTTGCGTCTTTTGCTTTACTAAAAGGAATTGTTGATTTTTAGCGCCTTCTGCCTGTATCTGTCTATTCCTTTTGAAGCAGTCGTGTGTGCCTTTAGGATAGGCAATAGTTATGTGTCAGTGATTCTGCTTTTGCAATGGAGGCGCACATGTCCACCCCCATGGCAGGTCTACACCAGAGGTACAATAGCAGACAGCATGTGCCCCTGGGGTAGTGCCCATGGCTGGGGGCTGCCACTACAACCTGGAGTTCTCCCTTCCTGGTGTTCTATGCAGAGGATGCAGCTCTGCTGGGTGAAATTCCCTGAAAGAGGCCAAGGAAGCCGCTCTCAGGTCACTGCCTGCTTCTCCACTCTGCAAATGTAACAGCTCCTGCTGGCTCCAGCTCTGCTTGACTCTGGACCAGCTGTAGGTGCTGAGCAGAAAGAAGAGGACGGCTGGAGATTAAGAGAACGAGAAGGAAGGCAGTAAACTTCTTCAACTTGCTTGTCCTAGTCTGGCCCTGCAATTCCTTCATTGTCGGTTTCCAATCTCAGTATCCTATCTCACAGGAGAGACAGTCAGTGCCTTGTCCTGCCCTCTGACTGTCCCCTTGGGACAAGGCTGTGACAGGTGCCTGTCTCTGCCCACAGGCTGCGACCCTCTCTTTGATCCTTCTGGTTGTTGAATGTGTTTGCTTTATTATTTGAAAGTAAGGACTGAGGATTCTTCATGTAACAGAGCAGTTTTTGCCTCAGAGTGCAGGGGCCCAGAGGAAGTAACAATTCTTCCTTTCTCCCTTATCTGTACCTGTAGGCAAAAGAGTGGAGTATGGATGCAGCCTGGGCTGAGATAAGCACAATGGGAAAGGAACATAATTTGTGATGAGTCAAGCAAACATTTGCTCCTTGACAGAGGTTCTTGGTCAGAACTCCATTGTGTCTTTCTGGGCCATGAATCTTCCTCAGAACTACCTAAATTAGAGTGACACACATCTATGGACCATTCTCCGCATTCCTTCCCATGCCAACGCACTTTTACACCTTTGCTGAGCAGAAAGAAGAGCTTAAGGCTTTCCAAGTCAGACTCCTATTTTGAACAGAAATTATATAAAGTCTCGTATTCTCCTACAGATTTATTTGTCATCTGTGCACAAGTCCACAGTACTATACAGGTGGTAAGATAAAAGAGGTGAAAACTTTGTTTCATTCTAACCCGACCAAGTATTTTAAGCTATAGATGTGAGCAGTCAGAAAGGTGACCTGAATGGAAGAAAAGAGTCATTGAACAGAAGAAAATGTCTGCTGAAATACTGAGAAAATGCCTACCAGCCTGGGAACTAGGCATGTGAACCAGAACCATCCTTGAAAATTGCAGCTGGCATCTTTGAAGTACAGATGGGTACCTAGAAACCAGAGACATCCTGGGATAACATAGGTGATTGTAAAAAGACAGAATTAGTGTAATTTATCCTGTGAAATGGGGAAAGATAGTCAAATAAAAGGGAAAAACAACCTGATAACGTAAGAGTCTATAGCTATCAGTAACTGCAAATTTTCTGCAAAAGCAGAAAAACAGCCTAGAAACATAAATATTGGTCTGCAAGAAGAGAAAATATTGTTATCTATTGGCTATCCCAGGTGAAAAATAGAAAATAACATTAGGTACTGGGTGCTAAAGCAGGCTGTTCAATGCCTTTTTATGTCTTTGTGATTTAAAAATGACTTAATTTTTGCTCAAAGTGGACTTTTTCTCTCTTGGAACTTTTCATGCTGCACTTACTCTAAAGAAAAGTGGGGAAATTTGTAAGGTACACTCCTCTGTGTTGGTGTGTATCATAGGACCCTGTTAACCCAGAGCTGAGTCTCTCTGCACCCACAGGCTGGGTAGCCCCAGTCAGGTCATGACAGCTGCTGTATCCAAAACCAAATATTTCTATATTCTTAGCTAATGTAGCCAGCCATACCATTCAAAGGAGAGGGAAAGATGATGGAGCTTGGGCATTATGATCTGAGACAAAACCTCTGATGATTCAGACATGATTATTTTCTTTTGTGCTGCTTAGAAGTTTATGAGAGTTGGGAGCAGGAGCTGTTCCTGCCCACAGATAGCCACACCTCACGTGTTATGATGTCTCATAATGATGGTCATCCTAAATGCTCAGGGCTCTGGACTAACAAGCTGAGCATAGTCCATTTTTTGTTTTCCTCTGCTCAAAGAATTACACTATTTTGATGATTCAAACATCTCAGTTTCACCTTTGGCCTTATCCAAGTCCAAAGTATTATAAAAAAACCCTTTCCATTCTGAGCAAGTCCACATGATGCGGTGTCAATAAGCACAGACATATCTAAGTGATCCAAACCGATATGGATGTGTTGAAAGTAATTTTAAGCAACTGGAAAACAATACTAGCAATAAAGAGTGAAATATCATTATTTTTGAGTTTTCAGAAACATTAGTCCATTTTAGTATAGTGAAAAATATTTCTACTATGAGATTGGTAGGTTTCAAGCTTTACATGGCTACCCTGTAGACATATACATGATGCATAACCCAAACCTTCCTGTCAGATAGATAGAGAGAAATAATGACTTAGCTCAGACAAATGTTTCAGGATTAAAAGGCCTTTGCTGTAAAATTTCCTATTTTTCTCTGCAGACTAGGAAGCTTAATATGGCTAGTTTGTATGTGAACATTTGCATCCTAGGGATGATTTCTACTGGCAGGTAATTAAGATTAATTAATGTTGAGCCTTTCAGTTTACTGCTGGTCCATTCTCACAGATGGAATGTGTTTGTTGAAATTATGAATTATATCTCGAGAAGGTTGATCAAACATGCTTCTGGGTCCTGGCTCCAGGAAGAAAAGTCATGCAGCCAGTTTAGTTACCACATTAAAGATTTTATTCTTTCAGCAAGAAAATACTTAAGGTGTAAACAGGTTTAAACAAGCATTTAGAGTGGTGCTGCCAAGTGTTCCAGATTGTCCTTGACTTTCTCATTACGTAAAAAAGTAAAGTTTGCATTGACTTCCAGAGATGAGTTTAAGACAGCAGGAAGTACTTAGAAATCTCAGCACCAACATAAGTGATGTGTTAAAAATTTCAGGTTCAGTCTAAAATGAGATTTAACCTTGTGAGCCACTATAGTTTGAATTACTTTAATAATTTGAATTTTACAACTTCCAGTTACTTCAAAAATGCACTTGAATTATTCTCAGCACATTTCCTATCTTATTATGAAGTCATGAGAACAGATTAATTTCCAGAAATTCAAATGCTTTCCACCTCTCTTTTAATATTGAATAACATTTGGTTATCTAAGCTTAGATCTGTACTTATAAATTAAAAGGGCATGTTCTCTAGCTATAAGAGTAAATGTCAGAAAAAGACTCAGTCCAGAACAGCTTAGGATGAATATTTCCTCTCCTACAAACAAAAAACCGTAGTATTGGCTGAAAACAGTATCTATATTAGTAATTGTCAGTAAAAAGATTATTTGGAATAAGGTAAAATTTAAAAAAAAAGTTAATCCATAGGGGGTTGCTTCTCTAAATGATAAAACTATCACCTTGAAAAGACTTAACTATTTCAGTGTCTAATCAGATGTATAGGAAGATGAGACCCTGCATGTTGTAAAGGTTGTATTCTAACCATCCTTAAAAACTGAATTTACATGTTTACAGTATTTCAATGACATCTGTGGCCTGACATTTACATAATTTAGATGTATCAGGTGAACTGTCATTGCTAAGGCCAGGTTTATGACACACTTCTGTAAAACACAGCCAGAAAAACCATACTGTGAGACCACATATATATGAGGCCATATTAACTCCCAAGATTCTCTGGCTGGAATCCCACTCTGCTCTGAAATTCAAGCTAATTAGCCAAATTGGTTTAGTAATCAGCAATTTCTCATGCTTATATTTGCATTTTGGATGGTCAAATATTTTGAGCAAGGACTGTATTTATTTTTTTTCTTTAAAATGCTAATTTAGGTGAATGAAAAGACTTTAAGTGAATAAACAGATTTTTAGAGCAAATATATTGTCAGTCACATTGCCCATGTTTTGTTAAAACCATGGAAAAGATCAAAAAGACAGTCCACCCAATAAATTCTCAACCAAATAACATACCATTTATCCTGCTACTATGAGACTCACTAAGTGAAAAAAAATTCCTTATTTATCAGATTGATATGAAAATATTTGGGCTATTAAGATACCATTTAAGAAAAACTTTCCTATAATTGATATCAATATTTGCTACATTTGCTGTTACCTTTTCTTTTAAGTCTTAAGCCAAGGATCTGTGTTCAAACCATCCATTTATTTTTTCTTATTATTGATAGCACTTCTCTTAATTCTACTTTATAACTCAGTAACAATCTCTAATATTTGAATCTACATAATGCATTAGAAATAAAATGCATTATGTTCTTTTTAAAGGTTGATTTTTATGCCAAAAAAGCACTTC
>NW_005054528.1:668462-691655 GCF_000277835.1 Geospiza fortis
GAGTGTGCTTCTCAAAAGAGAAGAATGGGTTATTTATTATTTGAAAGAGGAAGGTGGTATTAGAAGACTTGACTATTAATCTCTTCTGCAGTTTCTATATGGCAATAAAAATTACTTCTAATGTCTTTGATGTTTCTTTGTGTACTTTCAGTATCTTTGATACTTTAGGGAATATCTTCCTAGATGCATGCAAACTATTATGTTATGTACAGAAAAATATAATCTGATTTGCCTCTAGTTATCTTTTCCTTTATGCTTCTAGCTATAAATTGTTTTGATAGAGTTAACTGCCCATTAGTTAATTCATATTTTGTTTCACAGACTGTATTACTGCTCAAATTATTTAGCCTATTCAATTAAGGTATCACAGCATACCATACAAAGTAAATATATTCAAAATCAAATATCTAAAACCTCTTTTAAATAGAGATTTCAGAATCTCACTCAATAATGTAGGCAATTGTGCATCATTAAATGGAAGACTGAATAGCTACACATTTAAAAGAAACCTAAATTCAAAAAGTGATATTCATAACTAGAGATTTGTAGGAGATCATTTAACAAATTAGACTAATGGAGTAGCAAAAGTGAATGCTTTGTCTTCAAAGTTTAAATCAAGATTATTAACAGAGAGAAAGAAAAAAAACAAGTGACACATTATGAAAGAAAAAATGTAGGACCTTCATGACCAATAATGGGCTGCATCTAATAAAGATAGGCAATCTTTAAAATTATTATTAAAATCAGAAAGAAAAATATCAGGTGATAATTTAGAGATATCAGGTGACATAAGGGTTAGATAGATGTTGTATTATTTATATCATAAACATTTTATATATATTACAGATATGAGATTATATACCAGAGCAGAAGATCAAATTAATAAAGAAGCTTTTAAAATTGTAGCAAATATATTGTATAAATTAACACAAATTTACTTGTAAGTAATGTGATGCAATGTGTTTTGCAAGGAAAAAATGCATGAAAATTCTGCAGTGAAAAATTATGTATAGCTTGAAGAATTTATGGGTTTTTTTCCTACTAAAATACTGGAAAACAGACTGCACAGGTAATTTAATCCTCTTTAAAAGCAAGGCATGTCCAGTTACTTAGGACTAAAAGCAAGTATTTCAGATGTCACAGTAGAGCTTTTAAATAAGTACTAATTTGTGCTCAATTATTCAAAGGACATAATTAATACTGCCACAACATGCGCCTGAAATTTGCTGTGATAAAAAAAGTTAGTACACACATATTCACAACAGTATCGGGAGTAGAAACAAAAAATATTCTGTATTGGCCCAAGAGTAGAGCGCTAACTCACTTATGTATGTTTCACTGCAGAAAATATGCTAGAAAATGCCTCTTTGAAACAGCAGTTAGGGTGAATTGTTTTCACTAATTTCAGAAACATTTTTTTCCTTATATGGGAATCAACTCTAGCATTAAAAGGGCCTCTTCCAAATTTCAATAATAAACTGATATTATTATTCATAGCAGTAACTATTATTCAGACTGCTCAGTGAATTCCAGTAGCATGCTTCCAAAACTGCTCTGAAATAATCTTACCTATCCTCTATTTAAATCTTACCCAAGTCTGTGCTTCAACTGCATTAAATATTTCTCTTCCTGTCATGAAGAAAAGTATTGACTGCCACATCCACAAAACCTGCAACCACAGTTGGTCTTGGTGCGTTTGTCTTGCAATTTTCTAACCATATGAAAAACTGAATTGGCAAGAATTTATTTAAAAGAAACCACACCAAAAAAAATAAGCAACAAAAAAATCTCCTGCCAACGTTTTCCTGTTCTGGCACATCTGAAGCAAATATTTATCTTTGGTTGAAGTGTATCACCTTGCCTTCAGTGACTCATACTTTCTACTTTCCAAACTGGCAGGAAACCTTATGTAGCTTGTTTTAGCCTTTCAAATCTGCCTACGCTGCCTGACACTATCTGGTTGGGCAATAGTTTATCTTATGAATGATAATTTTGTATTTCTTTCTACTTTTAAATGTTTTCCATTAGAAAATTAAAATCTGTCTCACTAGCATTATACCTTGCTTTCAATTTAGATTTGCTTAAAATCAGCAAACTACAGCTGTGCAAACTGCATACCTACCAATAACATGACAGACTAAAGCAACTTGCTTTTACCAATTTAAGAACGGAGGAAATCTGAGGAGGCCTAGTTTTTTTGTTCACATTAACATTTTGACAGGATGGACATATACATTGTTGAGCAAAATAATATCAGGGCACAGAGACTTCTGATGTTTAGTGAAACTCTCAAGGGCTACAGATAACAGTGTGCAATCCTGTGATTTAGCTCAATTCTTTTTAATATAGGATTGATGTACAAAACCCAAAAAGCAACAGGTCTCATGCTACTCCCATGAAAATGCCACAAAGCCTTAGGAAGATTCCATTTATTATTAGCTTGTTCTCAAGTACATCTCGAACCTACTTTTCTACTGTGTAGTAGTGCTTGTTGCAATATCTTCTGGACTTGTCTCCCGTATTAATCCACATTCCCAATTGCTGGGTAAATTAAGTTTTTCATCAGCTGTCTGATAGGTGCTTATCACTTCTTTGTTAGCCCTTGTTGTTCCATTTGCCTAAAATAATCATCACAATGACAGAGCAAAAGGCTTCCCTTTGAATGGCTCAGCTAGTGAATATATTCCAATTTTTCACATTAGTCATTCCCAACCTACTACTGTTTGTCTCCACTTCTTAATTTCCTTTTTCTCTTCTTTTTAACTTTTTGTTTCTCCAGCTGAGACTATAAAGTTCTTAATATCTTAAGAATAATAAATCTTGATACACTTGTGTTGTAAAGTGTCACTTAAGATATTCATGGAACTGTATCCAAAATACTAACTTTAGTTATAGCTCCACTATCAGTTAAACTGATATGGGGGCGGGCTATCCAGGAAAGGGGTGGCTTCTTTCCCTCTCTTCCCTCACTGCACAGTCCTTCAACTTTCTCAGCAATCACATGACAAATAATACAAACAATATTGTTTCTTATCAAGTAAATAAATTCCCTCTTTTTCCTCTCAAGGCCACCCATATAAATATATACTCAAATCTAAATCTGCAAATACTCAAAATACTCAAATCTGCAAAGCAAAGGCACTGAGAGAGCATGTGGTTGGAGCCAAAGGACAGAATGGGAGTGCCTTTTTCAGTAGCAAACATATTAAAGGGAAACAGGCAGTATTACAAATTCTTTTCTTTTTTTTTTCATCCCCAGACCTCCTTGTTTTAATTTTTCCATGACTTTCTCACAATCATTTTATTAATTTAAACACACAAGCAACAGAGATTTCATATATGAGTACTCTCACTGGGTGTTATACTGTCAGTTGTTATTTTCCTTTCACTCACAATGAATGAAGATCCAAATTATCTCCATACTGTTTGCTAAAGAGTAGCTCAAAACTACTTTTAAATGGCTACCTGCTGAATCAAGAGAAGGAATCATTGAATCATAGAATGTTTTGTGTTTGAAGGGACCCTAAAGACAATCAAAGTCCAACCCTTCTTCCACAGGCAGAGTGTCCTTTCACTAGACCAGGCTGTCTAAAGACTCATTCAACCTCATCTTGAACAGCTCTAGGAATGGGTCATCCACTTCTCTGGACAACCTGTTCCAGTGTCTCACCACTCTCACAGTTACTTTCTTCCTGATATCTGATCTAAATCTACCCTCTTTCCTTTGAAAACCATTAGCTTTTATCCTACCTCTACACTCCCTTAAAAGGCTCCCTCACCATCTTTCCTGAAGATCTCCCTGGAGCCTTCCATTCTCTAGACTGAATAACCCCAAATCCTTCAGTGCATCCTCACAGGTAAGTGTTCCAGTTCTCTGATCATCTTTGTGGTCTTCTCTGGACTCACTGCGACTGATCCATGTCTTTCTTATTTTGGGAGCCACAGAACTGAATGCAGCGCTCCAAGTGGAGCCTTGTGAGAGCAGAATAGAAGGGCAGAATCACCTCCATTGACCTGCTGGTCTCACTTCTTTTGATACAGCCCAGAATACAATTGGCTTTTTGAGCTGTAAGCATACATTGCTGAGTCATATTCCATTTTTCATCCATGTTTTCAAGTCCTTCTCCTCAAGGGCTGCTCTCAATCCACTAATCATACATCTTAATCTCCTGATGGATTATTTTACGCTTAAAAAAGATGACAAAATGATGTATTTTTCAAGATTTAACAGGATACACTTAACCTTAAATTACCTATAGTGCACTATCCTCTCATAGTTTCTCTTGGGCGCTCCAAATTATTCATGCTCCAATAAAGTTTGAAAGAATTTTCAATATATGTATTTGTTTCACCTTTCTTTTTCAATCCAAATTTTAGGTGTCTACTCTAGTCATACAGGTTTAGCTTCAGATTGCTAAAACTGATAGAAGGATCTCCAATGAACTTTTGTAATTTTTGTTAATGAACCTGCAGAGGTTGTTTGATGGGACAACCATTGTCTCATGATCTCTGTTTTGAATATAGTTGTTTGACTGATATTTACTATGATTTCTGTGTCCCTAATCAAGCCAGGAAATTGCATTTTTTTTGAAAGAGAACCTTGTCACATAGTTTTCAGTATATTCATGTATTTAAAAATTGAGATTTCATTTAGACTCCAAACAGTGGAATTACCTTTTTTCTTTGCTTTGCATTAAGATATCAACTAGT
This sequence comes from Geospiza fortis, assembly GCF_000277835.1. Lineage (NCBI taxonomy): Eukaryota > Metazoa > Chordata > Aves > Passeriformes > Thraupidae > Geospiza > Geospiza fortis. Next base: position 673,173 of record NW_005054528.1, read on the forward strand.
CCAGTATCTCCAGATGCAAAGTTATTGTTTGCCAATATAATTTTCACTATTGATTAATGAGGTCAGGACAAGAATATAGTAACATCATAGGATAAAATGACATGGCTATGGTAAGTCTTGGCTTCTCTAAATCTCTGTTTAAATACCTTAAAAATGCAGTGGTAAATGAGAAAGTCACAACACCAAGACCACTTTGGTTTATTTTACACTCTTTTGTTAATTGTTCAGTGCTACTACACAAGCAAAAAGGTGTTCCCCCAGCAAGTAATTTAAGATCTACATGTTGTCATATAAGTGAATATTCTATCCCTATTCAAAATACTATAATAATATTATATATAATATAATCTATCCATATTCAAAATATTCCATCTTTATAATGATAATGGTAATAAAATCTAATTCAGTCCCTGCATTTAAAATGATATGTAGAAGTATTTAAGAACTGTGTTAAAAGGTAATGTTTATTAATATAATTTATTTAAAAGTTTGCAAAAAGCCACACTTTTTTCCCTGATAAAGTTAAATGTTAGCATGACATTAACAAATGTAAACCAGGTAGTATTTACAGATGAACCTGAAAAATGAATTTTAATAGAACATTATTAATTGAAAACAACTAGCAGTCTTTGGGTCTTTTGAATTCAAATAAATTTCCATTTAATAGGAATTTTTTCATTTTCAAGGATTTCTGAAGTAGCTGTCAAAATTTTTCTTATGAGTTTTCTCATTGTTCAACTGCCATTATATATATAGGTGTAGTTCCCCATTATCTAACTGTCTTTAGATAAAGAACTCCAAATCTTCTCCTACAACCAACTTGCTCTTCTGTTTTCTGGATCTTTAGTCAGCCAGGTCCAGGAACCCTAATTTAAAAAGCAGTATTGAAACTCTCTGACTTGTTCTCTGGGAAAAAATAAATAATAGTATATCCAGTTTTCAAATTCCAGGCACTCAGCTCTGTTTTATAAAGTCTGTGATTTATATATCCTCTGAGAATAGCTTGGCTCCCTTGACAAGCTTCAGTAAACTGGATTTCCACGTGTTCTGAGACCCACAGCTGCTTCTGTGGAGAGACCTGAGGAAAAATATATTCTATTAATTCAGCAATTAGAAGTAAGAAGCCATAAAATCCTCAAAAGTCACATCAACTCCTGTCACTGGTTACTAGTGGTCCTCAAATAGGTGGCTGTGCTGAAGTATGGCAAGTAGGTCTGGAATTCAAATGAGTCTGTATTATCTAAGAAACACCCCCAATATTTTTAGACAAAATGCTCTACGGTTGTATTCCATAAATATTTTCAGATTCTATTCTTTGTTTTATAAGAAACAAAAGAAAATAAAAGAAAATTAAAAAAAAAAAAAAGAAAAGAAAAAATTCCACAGGATATGTGTGAAAATACAACTGGTTTTTCAAAGGATGGCAAACATTGGCTCAAAAACGTCCTAAGAGTTTGGGAGCAGAAACTGTGTCAAGTGTGCTAAGTGATTTTTTCATCTTGGGCTAAAAACTCTTTGTTGGTGTCAAACTCCAGATTTTCTATCTTCCTTACCCTTTTTATCCTTGAGAGTTTGCCTCGTCTGGTTTTTTTTGGGTTGTTTTTTTTTTTTAGTAAGATCTGTTTTTAACATATTAGATCAGACAGGGTCATTTCCACTGACTATTTTTATATTCATTTTGAAGTGAACACTTTACACCCTCCATAAGAACACCTGAAAAGAAAATTAAACACTGTACTAGAGACAGTGAAGTAAAAGGGAAGGTGAAAAGGAAAAAAACGCTCAGAATAAATATAGAAATTCTGGTTACTTCTATAATCTCTTTTGTTTCTTGTAAGTAAAAAAATAATAAGAAAAAATTTTAAAAGTTTAGTTAAGTTTTATGACTGAGGCTAAAGCAGCTGATAAAATGATATAACTCATAACTCTAGCTAAAGGAATCAAACCATGTCTATGTTTCAAATAGCTTCAGGCAGCTGGAAGTTAGGTGGCAGAAGTTATGGTGTGTCAGAATGTGTGATGGCTTTAAATCTCTTTATTTAGGCAACTTATCTGAGTAAAGAGTCCAAGTGTTTAGAATATGTTTTACCTGGCTGGATAAAACAAAGTAATTTCTTCTGTCAGCATACATACAAAAGTCTTGTACCATTTGTGAAGTCTTAAAGTGCCCTGCCTTTCTTTCATTTGCCACTCCAGAAGAGTTTGAATATCTCATATGTTTTTTGCTGTCTCTGTCGACTCCATCAAAATGTTTGAGAATTTCTAGGGTGTTTTAGTCACTCTAGGTGCTTGTATAGATTCAGGTCCTCAGTGTCTACTTTATGGTGAGTTGAATTTCTGTCCAGGTTACATTGATGGTAGTGACTATGCCCAATTAATTGGGCAAACATACATTTTTAGTTGTATTTTTGGGTGTTGTGGGGTACCTACTTGTCTTCAACTGTCCCATAAAAGATTAAGTCCTGGTTTACAAATGCCAGGCCATAGAGGTGTCTTGATTTCTCTACATGATCTCAAAGAGCACAGTTAGAAAACTGTATCCTAAGGTTGTAGAAATAGAACATTAAACCCTTAATACAAATATTTACGCCTACAATTAGACATCTACTTTTAATCATCTTAATTTCAAGGTAAATCTATCTATCGATCTATCGATCTATCTATCTATTTATCTCTGTTTTTACTTCTTTTTTTCATATTTTTCTTCTTTATAAGTACAAGTTTTACTTGACAGTAAATATTTTGCAATTTCTTAGCTATATTCTTGTGCTTCATTTAGAAGGGATGACAAAGCATAGTTATGGGCACAGTAATAATTCAACACCTGCTGAGGAAACAAACTTCAGAATATTACACTATAGTGTTCAGCTTTATTGACCAAGACGAAAATTTGGAACAATATTCATAGTACTATACAGTTTGTAATATGTTTACTGTTAAATGAAACAACATTTTGTATATTTCTGAATATGACTGGCCTACATAGATTCATCAGGGCAATAATATGTAAAATTATACTAGCTGAAAGTAAAATCAAATCGAACATAAAGAATAAGATTCAAGCACAGGAAACAAACAAACAAAACTGTTTGAGAATAAATATTAAAAAATCTGACTAATCCCTCAAGTGTGGGACAAAATAAATGATGGAATGTGTTATTAGAAAAATCTCAGCAGCTGTAATATTTTGCTATCATTTTCTTGAGAGAAACAGACCACAGATCAAAAACTTGTATAGCATCATGTCAGATAACTGCACATGAATTTTTCCCTGACTTTGATTACCTATACAAAACATATAGAATGAGTAAAGACAAGGATGTCATTTCAAATCCTTTCATATTTCAAAGATTCAGTATTACTAGGTATTTTAGTTAATGAAAATTTCAGTAGCATTTTATCCCCAAAAAAATGCTTAAAAACACGTAATATTTCTCATTGATGTGCACTGGCTATGTACAGTGATTATGGTATTTACTTCATAATTCACTTTGCTCCATCCTTTTTTTTTCCCTAACTTTGACCACTGTGGTCAGTCTTTTGAACCATTCATCCATGTTTCTTTATTTTTTCAATATTTTTTTATTTCCTGTTTGTTATTAAGAAGCTAGTGATTCAAGACAATATTTATCACTCCTAGCTTTTAATAATGTCATGAAGGTTCTATTCCTTGCAGAATGGTGCTGCTTGGGCTTTTCAGACTGCTAATTCTATATAAGTTTTAGGAATGGATTCAGGAAAGTACCTTGCTATTTGAAGTAAATAATAGCTGGTGAAAGCAATTAGATTTATAATTTCCTTCTTCATCTTTTCTGTATGTATCAAAAAAGTTCTGTAACAAAGTGGTATTTTCTAATGTTAAATGGGGCATTATTATTATTATTATTATTACTATTATTACTATTGCCATTAAACCATATGAACTTCAAGGTATATTTCCAAACTGATGGGATTTAGCTGCTTTCCTTTACATGTCAGGCATTATGCAAATTATAAGTGTGAATACTCATCAGTGAGGTGAGCATCTGATGGCAAAGTTGCACATCTTTCAATATCCAGCCTTTTCTGTGCAAAACTTTCTTGAATTTGGCTGTTTGATAAAGTCTCTCTGAATGAAAGTCGCTCCTAAAGTTAAAGGCTGATACTCCCAGCATCCAAGGAGAGAGATTATGAGGTCTGTGTGCATCTTTCTTAAAAAGAACTGCAGACCAGTCACACATATGTTACAGCAAGATAACCACATGTGGGACTCACATCTGTAAGCCTGAAGCAATCTTTTTATCTATCGTTACTTTAAAAATCTGCCATAACTTTGACAGACTCCCTGCACTAGTGTATCTAGCTAAAGCAAAAATGGAGTATCTGGATGAGACACACACAGTTACAAATTGCACGTTTGAAGATGGCTCTCACAACACCATTCTGAACACTTTTCCAATAAAGGGGACATGGATAACACTTTCTGTAGCCTAGAGTTATCGTACCATTCCCATATAGCTTCCTACTTATATTCCTTTTACTTCCAAAAGAAGCAAAGTATTTCCCTTATTTATAATGATAATGTACACTGAAAATTGAAGCACAATACTTCTCAAATTTATCTGTTATAAATGTGAAAATGCTGAATTAATGTTAGAAATCTGTAGGACACCTTCACTAATTCCAAAATAATTCTTTTGGAATAATGATAAAACAGTAAATATCAAAAGAATTAATAACTGTTAGGATAATATTTTAAAGTGCCATCCTCACTTAAATAACCAGAAATTTTATATTTTTTTAACAAGCTTCTATGGCAGGTCTTTATAATAAGTTACAAATCATTATTTCTTTTAATATTCTTGTGCAAATATTAATCAGAGTAGCTACTTATGCATATGTGCAGATAGCAGTGCAGTAGTGAATCTTCTAGAAAGAGTAATTGAATGTCAAGTGTTATTACAACAGGCATCGTTTTGAGATTTTTCTCTGATGTTCATGCTTTGCCATTTTATTTCTTTATTTTAAGATCTCCTTTTCCTCTTTTGTATTCTGGGTTTGAATTTGATAGAAAAGGCACAATATATCAAAATATCAAAACTAGTGTTTTCAGGAGAAACTTGCTTTAAATCTATCAAATCCCTCTGCTCTATTAGAACAGAGGGATTTAAAGAGCCAAATCTGAAATATCCTGAGGACAATCCTGGGGAAGGGAGAGCTCCAGTGCTTATCATTTTCAAAACCCTGGTAACAGAGAAGGTGTTTGAAGCTGGTCACCCAAGACCTTGCATATCTGCACAGTGGAAAGCAGGCAAGCACACTCCCTAGCAACCTTAGAAGTTTCACTTTCATGGCAGCTAATGCTGTCCAGGCAGTTCCTAGGACACAGGGAAGGAAGAGTCATGGATGAGCCATACTGTTACCAAGATTCAGTACAGTATTAATTCTGCTTATGGGGAGAAAAGAGTTTAGCTATAGGTGACGATCAGAAAGAAATGCTCTGCCACTTGTATCCAGGGGCAAAGAAAAGGTTTTCCTGTATTTCACTTTCTAATGTGAATGTAGCCACTACAAAATGCTGTAAAATCTTAAAACTATGAACACTATTTATTTGTTACATTCATCCTTCCTCATGCCAGAACTGTGTTTTAGAATAGCTCACATTGGTATTATACAAATTCCCAAAGAGATTTGGAATTACATTGTTCAATTGCATTAGTAAAATAAAACATCTCATTAAAGCCACAGTTTTCAGGTATTTGTCTTTGTACAAACCAATATATACTTTTGCCAGAACTGAATTACTGACATAACATATTAGTCACAATATTTTGAGACAGTTAACTATTCAAAATTTAAAAAAAAAGTGAAGGCGCAATTCCTAGTTTCAGATTTTTTGTTCTCTGAGCCAATAAGTAATGGCATGAAATGGTAAATAAACTACAAATCTTTAAAATAACAGTAACTTTCAATTGCTTTTATTATTGCTGTTTAAAGAGAAAAGGAAAATTTCAATTTCAGAACTAAAGTCGGTATTTCAAAAGTTGTGTAAATAAAATACAAGTTCCTTCAGTCATGCAATAAGCAAAAGTACCACCAATTTAGCAGTAATTAATCCCTCCATAGATCATGACATTTGCTTATCTCAGACTCATTAAGCAGTAGCAAAACATGCCAAACCCACCTGGCTTTCTGACCTCGAGAGCAATTAGAGATCTTCAGAAAATTAAGTCATTGAAAGCAATTATTGAAACCACAAAGTAGTGTATTGTGTGTGGGTTTTTCCATGAATCACACTGTTAATTCCACTTATGCATTTGGCACATCTCAACAATAATTTTTTCCCTCTCCTTGTGATTTTCCGTTCTGACATGGGTGACAAAGCTTTGATTCTCACAGGACCTTCTCTGAAATTTGTGGTCTGTCTCTTGTGGCTTGTCACTCCCAAGTCTCCAGTGGCACTTGGCTCTCTGAAGACAATTTCAGAGATGAGAGGGTACGCTTGTACAGTAACTTCACTGTGACACATGTCTGTACCATCCTCTGAGAATAAGTATCCACAGCCATTTCCTTTGCTGAAAGAAAACAGCACATATGAATGCAAACAAAATCAACAACAGTAACAGAGCAGTAAAATGTACTGCCTGGAAGATTTCAGTGATATTTATGTTTTCTTCAGCAGTATCACTTTTGAATTTTTTAAAATGTTTGTGTAAACCATCTTTTTAATATAATTTCTAAATAAACTGTTCAAAACATGGCAAGTAATTAGAGATGATTTTTAACTTTTTCTGCATTTGGAATTGTTGTCTAAAATTTTACAGAAACTTAGTGAAAATCCTAACAATTCCAAGAGAAAACACTGAAATAAAAAATTCTTGCTCATCTCTAATACAGAGCTAACCACTATTCATTTTCATGTTTCGTTCATATGAGAACTAAAATTAACTTGCAACAGTTGAGGAAATAGAATAAAAGCATTTTAAATACCCATTCTAAATCTGTGTTAAAGGAGACAGAAGAGGTAGAAAATGCACAGGAAAGATTAAAATAATTTATGTATAAAAGAATAAAAGACACCAAGAAGATTAAATTTAGTCTTTTCTGGCAGTTTCATAGCAACAAGTTAGAGATGGAAAAGGCCTATTAGATTATTCATTTCATCTCTCTGTCAAGGCAGGATTTTCTCCAACTATATTTTTTCCTGTGCTTTGTCCTGTCTAGTGTTGAAAATGCTAAATGATGAATCTTCTACCACTACCCTTAGGAGACTATTCCAAATCCTATTACATCTCCCTGTCAGAATATCTACAGATATTCAGTCTAAACATTCCATTTGTTAATCGTACCTCTTTACTTCTAGGATAGCTGGTTTTCCATATAAAATATTTTCTTTTCTTCTCTCTCCCTCTGTCTTGCTATCTCTCTCATCCCCCATAGTTTTTTGTTTAGCTAAACTCTTATTTTTAGATTATTTATCATTACTCTGAAGTCATGCCCTCCATCTCCCTGTATCTCTTTTTTGTTCTTTTTCCTGAATTCTGTAATTTTTCTTGATAATGATATCTAAAATTTGCAGGTATCTAAGATAGTAAATTGTAAATAAGCAGAGGATGAACCATAGAAATTTACTTTAAACTGCCTTCTCTCAGGAACTAGGCAAACATGACAGCCATGATACTTCAGGAAATGCAATTTATAGGAAAAGCAAAGTCAACATAGATAAATAAGGAGAATGTCATGTAAAGATTGAAATATTTAATTTTAATATTTTCAACACACATTAAAATCATTAGGAGAGGATCAGTGAATTCTAGATCCCTTCTTAAATGTTTTTGTAAAAAAAAAAAAGAAAAAAATTTTTAGAATTATTAGGAGGAAGTTTACATGGAAATTAAATCTTTTTGTGAAATGATTTACAAAAATAATATTTAAAAACCTGTCTCTTTTTTCATCTTGTGATTATAATTATTGCTTTCATGACAAAACAATATGAAAGTATGCTTATGACTTCTTACGTATATATATATATATATATATGAATGGTGTATAAAATCTAAGTTTAGACTTGATATCAACTTTTAAAAGGTAGTTTTTTCTTTTGTGGATGAATCTTTGTTTTCAATAAAAATTCCTGAAATATTACATTTTCAGTCAACCTGTACATGTGATAAAACTACAGGCTGAAAATAAACCACAGAGGATATATGTGCCAGATATATGGGCCTAAAGCTAATATAACTGGCATATTTAAATGTTCTGTTATGATCGTATTTAAAGATAAATTATCCTTCTAGAAAGGATTTAATAAATCCTTTAATATATTTGCCATAATTCTACTAGGTTCAATACATTTTGATGAATTCCATATTGTCACTGTACGGGAGGGGTCATCTAAACCAGCTACCCACATACCCATGAAATGGCTGAACTGTAAAATGAAGACATGAAAGAACTTTCTCAGATACAGTAGAAACACTGAAGTGAAATGGAGATCAAAATTAGACACTGCGTCTTAATAATGAAGCCAATGATTTAAAATTCCAGACAGAAAATTTGTTCAGACTAGTTCTTTATTTAGTCTTAAGCAGCTGTTAATACTAGGATTTTTCAGTCAGGTGAAGGACAGGTTTTGATAATGACATGATTAAACATAATGAGCACAATGAGGACATCTGACTTTAATGCCAACGAAAAAGTGTTTCCATGTTCTGCTGCATTGAAGAGCGCAGTCGTCTCCATTTAATTCAATGAAAGAAACCATGATAGTGATCTAATCCCGTTATTTTCTTTCCATGGAGTGGATTAGAGACTGTGAAGGATTCTTAGGGTTTTTGTGTGTCTGAGTTTTCTAAAAGATACCTTGAAGTGCTTGAAAAGAACATTTTCTCTTTTTTAATACATTGCAGTATTTTAGAAATATAGTAGGGTGGAAACTTCATATTGGAAGCAATACAGAGGAATTACTAGAAAATATCTTGGTTAAACCGACTAGAAATGTGCATGTGTGCACTGACATCAATATATTTCTCCATATAAAACTTTAGGCTTAAAAATGACCTTCTGAATGGACATTTGACCTTAATGTGCTAATTGACATCTCTTCCCTGTCATCTGATTGCTCTGAATAGGCTAATGCACGTTTTTTTCTGAGTTTAGGCTTTATGTCTTCACTGTTGACATTGGAGCACGGGATGGCATCTTCTACTTTCTCTCCATCTTTTCTCTTTTTTTAAATCTTATTTAGAATTTCCTGAGTTGGAAGGGACCCACAGGGATCATCAAAGTCCAGTTCTTGGCTCTGCATAGGACAGACCCAAGAACCACACCATATGTCTTAAAGAGTTGTCCAAATGCTTCTTGAACTCTGGCATGATGCTGATGAAGTTGAAGCTGGATGAAAGAGGAAAGTGTATCTGCTGAGAAGAATAGATTTAAGTTTTCAGTCACAAGTTTTCTTCTCTAATAATGTGCTTCCACTGCTAGCAGAGTATTTTTTAAGGATTTTTTTCAGATGACATAAAAACTGTTTAGGTCACCCAAATAACAGGTCTCACTAACCATCTCAAATTATGTGATATGAACAAGCTGAGATTTGTGACCCTCAAATCAATATTTTTTGATATAAAATTATGCTCTATACAACTAATTTATCTTCTTCAATGCAGCTTTTGTTAAATCTTAAGTCTTCTTTTTCAGCACTTGGTCATCAATTTTCCTGTCTCCTAACAATTTAAAACATTGGTCCTTTTGTTTGTTTTTGCCTATCTATAAGTTAAGCTTCAAGTCTGTACTGAGAAATGACTTACACTTAGAAGAGACTTAGGAATAGGTGTCTAAAACAGAAGCTGCAAACAGCTCTAGTAATTTCATAGAGAAGAGGCAGAGGAATTAAAATGGCTGCCAAAAACAAATAGGAGAAAGATTCTTTATTACCTTATTCTAAATACTTAGTTTCAAAATTAGACTTTTCAACTCCACAGAAATAAACAGAAATTCTTGTAAATTCTTTGACCACCTTACACATGTAATAATATTTAATCCTTCTTAACAGAATGTCATACTGAGTTATATTGCCTTTGCTAATCAAACACAAATGTCATGACTGCAGCTTATCTTTTTCAGATCACTAATAAATCTAAGGACCTTGACATTTCAACAGATTCTGCATTCTAAAAAAATATATATATATATATATTTTAAAGAAGAGATGCAGAAAATGACCAAACCATGAAATCGTTTACTAGAAAAATCAAAATATTGAAACCCCATGGCTTTTTTCCTCTTTGCTTCTTCCCAATCATCAATATTCTTTTAGTAATACAGCCATTTCCCTTCCATTCCAATTAAAAAAAAAAAAAAACTGCATTTTTAAAATATCATGCATTTCTCCTTAAAATTACTTACTTATTTTAAATTAGGAATAATTAAGTAACCAAGGGGCTTTCAACATGTTCTTAAGTTTCTTCTCCCCCTCACTCAATTTTTTCCCGTTGAGCACTTCTCCAAAGTGTCTAGGTTTCTATGTGTAGATTTAAGTGTGCTTCATTTAGAGCAGGTGATGTCAAGTGTTAAGAAATATTCCTCAGATTTGTGTGAAGAGGCAATCTCTAAAGACTCCTTAAAGTGATTTTCAGAAAATAAAACAAGGAAATAAAGGGAGAAGAAAGATTACAGTAATCCCATAAAAAACTGTACACTGAGGATATACTGTTCTGCTGCAAAAAAATAGACTTTTGTCTCTACGGCATTTGTTAATCCAACATCATTCACAGACTCAATTATAACATCTAAAACAGTGTAAAAGGAAAGTTGTATAGTGAATAGTCAGTAAAGGAGAAGAAAGCAAGGATGGGGAAGTTTTGTAAAAGAATATCAAAATGTGCATTTATCCTTTATAGACAGACAATAAAGAAGCTCTTTTCACTGTTTTGATCAAGTGTTACATTAATATCGCTTTGTATTTTTTTTATGACCAGTTACTTGCAACAACAACAAAACAGAGACAGAAAAAGTGGCAAAATTCTAAGAAAGCACAATAATCCCAAAACACAACAACTCTACCTACTAATTTATTAGTATCATTTTGAAGACAAAACATTCAAATCTCATTGTAATAATCACGTTTTTATGTAAGAGAAGGCCACATTTTAATTATTTTATTAAAAATAATAAACAAAAACCTGGAAAACACGCAGGAAATCTTTATCTACATAAAATTTACAGTTATTCTTATATTTTGTGAAACTTTATAATTAGGAGAGTATGAGAGGTCCCTGTTCTCTAAACCCTCAATTTGGGGTTGAGATTAGACAGTTAATTGTTTTGTGCTCTATACCTACAGAAAAAGTGTGAGACCTGGAGTATGGATACTCTACTTTGTGAGAGTTAATTAGTTTTACAATTAGATGATCACAATCTTTTGTTTTATCCTGCAAGATGATAAAACAATACAAGAAAAACAAGACAAAGACAGTCTGAAGGAAATTCTGATGCAATTTGCGAGGACTGCAGTGAAGTCTCTTTCAAACGCGTGTGGATAAAAATGCCAGACCTTAATTTTTTTTGTAATCTACATCCTTCTTGGCAATACTGTAATTCTAGATACCTTGTCTAAAATAGAAGTTTTTCAAATAAAAGCAAAAAGAATATAATATCTAAATTAATTTTAACTGGGGTTTATTTGTTTTACAGTCTTAATTGTAATATTCATATTCCCTTCTACTGTCTTTCTTCCACCTTGACAAGAAATCCTTTCTATTGACTTTACTCATGCAAGTATTTGTCAGCATGTTTGTGAAGAACTTCAGATATCCCAGGAGCAACTGGTCACAGCATTTACTATTTGACCAGAAGATATATTAATCTTTAGCAATCACCTTTCTTTTGGGACAATTATTTTGCGGCCATATGAACTAAAAAAGCCTAAGCAACTTGAATCCCAGTGTGTGGAAAGGATGGCCAAAAGTGATCTTTTATTCACCAAGTTCTTCATTTTTGCATCAGGTGATTCCACTGTGCAAGCAAGTACTGCCGCCATGTTGTAAGTCAAGCAAGCAGAGCAGAAGACCAGCTTGGCTGAACAGGAAATTCCTTGTGGAGCTCCAAATAAATAGGGAATTTTATGGTTTCTGAAAGTGAGGTCAGTAGTTGCAATGAATTACAGAATCACAGTTCATGGATGCAAGGTGAAGACATGAATGACTAAAACGCAATTAAATTTTAAACTGAATAATAAGAACAGCTTTTTAATCTATATTAATAGCAATAGTAGGTCTAAAGAAAGCATTGGACTGATACATGTTGAAGACACTTATCTGACTAATAGAAACTAAGAAATGTTTTTTTTTCTTTTATTTCAGTTTTTAGTAATATTGATAGACATTGGGCTGCCTGATCCCCTGAGTCAGAGGAATATGTGTGTGGGAACACCGGTGCTCCACTTGTGGACAGTGAAATTTTCAAGGAACAGCTGTATAAATTGGATATTCACAGTCCTTGGGGATTGATGTGATTCAACCCTAAACACTGAAAGAGATAGCAGTTATTGTGGCAGGACCCCTCTCAACCCCCTACCAAAGTTTTTGTGAGCCTGAGGAAATCCTGATGACTAGAATCTGGTCAATGTTATTCCAGTCTACAAAAAGGGTGTGAACAAAGACCAAGGGGACTACAGGACTGTTAGTCTAACCTCAGTTCCGGGAAAAATGATGAAGATTTTACTGGATGCTACTGAAAGACATTTAAAGAATAATACAATCGTCAACCTGGATTCACAGAAACAAAGTCCTTTCTACTCAATTTAACATCCTTCTATGACAAGGTCATCCAAGTAGTGGATGAAGGGAAGGCAGCGGATGTACTTAACAGTCTTCAAATGCCTGTTTTCAAAGTCAAGCATTATAAATTAGAATACCAAAACATAACTTTGGAATGAACATGCCAGCATTGGTTCCTTGATAAATGTTCCTTATTATTGAAAATAAGGTATTCTAAAGAGCAATAGACCCCACAAGCTGATATAAGAGACCTAATTAATTATTAGTATGTATCCCTTGATTTTGCTTGGAGGAAAGTATGCTTTAAACATGTTTATGGATACAAGGCACCAAAAGAATATAAGACACTATTTTTTCATTTTTTTCCTTTCAAAAAGGCTCATTAAAGTTCTAATCCTAAATCAATTGGTCCATGGCACTGCTATTGATTGATTTTTCTGGAGGTAGTACAAAACAGACCATATTTCAGAATTTTCTCAATTATTCCTAGAAATTAAATGTCAGCAATGAAATGATACCTGAGAATTCTGAAAGAAATAGGACCTAGATATGAGTTCAAACTTTTTCTTTGCTTTTGCTGAAGTTTTCTTTATTAAAGGCAAGAAAATCATTGCAAAAATAAAATATAGCTGTATAAAAGAACTCTTAGAAGAGTTACAATTTTTTTTTCTATGTGAAGAATGCTCTTTTTATGTATCTTTTATTATTTGGTGCTCATCCTAAATGCATCTGACATTTGTGTGCAATCAGATGCTAAATCATAGCCTCACATCAATATGATTGCATATCTTAACCTGATTAAGTCAGTTCTCACATTTTTCCTGAGAGGGACACAAGGAGGTCAATTGCTTGTCAATTTAGACTGCTCCTAACAGACAGTTTTATGAGAAGGAGCAGCATCAATGGCCTGCTTTGTCTCTAGTTAAATTAAACTGATACATTTATTTTCAGAATAAAACATATTCAGCGGCCCTAAACAATAGAATAGCCTGGTTATAACTCCAATAAAAACATTGAATGTTGTAATACCTTAAAAAGGAAAGTAATGAAAATTAAGTTTAGAAATAAAAGCCGCCTGAACTGAGCTTTTGAGAGGTTGGGATATTTTTGTTTTGGTTGGTTGTTTGTTTTAGTTTTTGTTTGTTTGATTGTTTTTGTTTTTTGTTTTGGTGGGTTTTGTTGTTGCTGTTGTTGGGTTTTTGTTGTTTTGGAGACGTTGTTTGTTTGTTTGTGTTTTGTTTTGTTTAGTTTTCCCCCTCAGTCTACTAGTTTTCAGTCATTTGTTAATTCTTTGTATTAAAACAAAAGAAGAAAAATAAGAAATTTCCTCTATTCTAGATTATTTTTCCTCAATAAATACTTCATCTCCAACTTCCTTTTAAAATAAGATGCTGTAAAGGAAGAATCTGACTGAAAAGATGTGAATAAAAACAAAAGTAAATATGCAACTTCAAAAGTCTCTAGATGAGATCCAAGCTTTATTTGTGGTCAATTTAAATTATAAGATTACATGGATTACGTTCAGAAATGTCACTGCACATATGACTGTCTTTGCAAAAGAGTATGTTGATTAAAGATTGTTTTTGCATTATGAAATGTAGGATTCTAGGTCTCAGAGTGAGACTTTGAATAATCCTGCTCCCTAGGTTATTCTAGTTTTCCTTTTTTATTCTTGTTATTCTCGTTCCCAGACCAGAATTGTGAAGCAGTAAGATTTCATTTGCCCAGTCTAGGAAAGTGTTTGGTCACTTGTTTCCTGGAGATGGGAAATGCTCTAAGATCCCGTGATTTAAATGTTGATCCATACACAACAGTCTTCGTTGGCTTTTAGAACAACCTGCCACAACTAAAAATAAGACTTTCCTGTGTCCTGCCCCATTTATCTAGAAAAAGGCAATAACTCCACTGTGATTTCAGGGAAAATATAGCCTAAAGTATGACAAAACTCATGTGAGGGTAGACATGACAAAATCCTGTGTCACTTCTCTCTCCCTCTCGATGCAGATGTTATGAGCTGAGCTCCAGCTCTGTCCAGGGAAGTAGAGCTATCAGATATGTAACACAGAAGAACTGCACACTCTAAGGACAATAGGTTAGAAGCTATGAGAAAATGGTGTAAATGGGAAACTAAAAAGATTATAAAAGGGATTTACGAGAACTATTTCAGAGTCTTTATGGGCGACTGCATCTGAGTACACCAGAATCTTCAAACTGTATTTCCCAGGGGATGGAGCTGAAGAAAGAAAATGGATTTGTTTAAAGTAAAAGGTTACTGAAAGCATTATATCATCATTAAAAGTTAGAAAGAAATTACCATTTTTTAAGGAAGGTTTAGACAATTATATGACAAAAAAATATTTTTGAATATTTTGTCAACAATGTGATAAGATATGACTTTTAGAGGTGAGCTTCATCTTGTTTGATTTTATATATCTAAAGTACATCATAAATCACCCTTGGGAGAAAGAGGTTTAATGAGATGGAGATACATACGTGTCCTATACCTGTTTTGGTTTGGTTTTTTTTTCTCTTACAGTCTAATACATTGTGAGTATCTATTTTATTCTGCTAATAACAAAGTGATTTTAGCACGCATAATTCAAATTATGAAATTTTAGACATAAGGCAGTGTAAAACTCCTTCTATAGTTCACTTCTTAATCTCCCTTCTGGTTCTTTTTTTATATCCTTATGCTGTTTTAAATCAATTTTCAGGATTAATAAAACTTATACTTTGTCATTCAATGCAAGTCTATCTATTCTTCATGACTGCTCGCTATATACAAACTCAGTAACATATGACATCGTATTTTCAGTGGGCTGAAACTGCTGACCCAGTTATTAACCCGACATAAACAACAAAAACATCCTCAGCTTAGATCCACTAAGAAAGCATCCATTTTAAAGGATTATAGATTTTCTCAAACACATATTTTTCACTGTTAAACCATGGTGTACTTTCAGTGTTAGCTATGGTTTGCAGAACGTGAGCTCTTTATTTAGATAACGCAGTTACAAATTAGGGAAAGTGAAGCCTGCTGTTTCCTGTCTGAGCTGGAAGAATTTTTCTTTTTAAGCTTAGTGATTTGCCTTTACAGATAAAGTTTTTAATTATACCTTGCACTTCTTTGAAGCCCATTAGACATCTAGAAATGTAGCATACTGTAAATATAATTATACTTATG
This sequence comes from Geospiza fortis, assembly GCF_000277835.1. NCBI lineage: Eukaryota > Metazoa > Chordata > Aves > Passeriformes > Thraupidae > Geospiza > Geospiza fortis. The sequence continues at coordinate 689,115 of NW_005054528.1, forward strand.
AGAAGTAATTAATCTAATGGATTTTCAGTCTACCTCACCTAGTGAACTGCAACCTGTTCCAATTTATTATGCTGTTTCACAGCAGTAGTACAAGGGGGTAAATATTGTCTTTCATAATAATTTTGAGTGTTTATTAAGGAGATTCCCTGCATATCTCATAGAATTAATTGCAGAAAACTACTTAGTTCAGACTTATCTCATGACTGCTGATAATAGTAAAGCAACATTTTAAGATTTTTGCTTATTAATTCAGTGGTAGACAAAAATCAGTATTATCTTTACCTCATATGTAGGAATCAAAATTTTGATCTACCCAACAAGGATCCACTTGTCTGGAACAGACTGTTGTTTCCTTCCTGGAATATGTTACAAGGTCTTTTTTTTTTCTTTCCTGGAAAAATAAATAACTTTTTGCCATAACTATTTTCTTTTCTCTTCATCACAATAGTCTCAGGCACATGGTGCAATTCTTGAGCTTGTCCTGTTTAGGCCAAGGTGTTGAATGTCAATGATCATTGTGGGCCCCTTCAAACTCAGTACACTCTATGATTCTAATATCCTTTTTTTTTTTTATTTTTCCCCTTAAAAAGAAATGTATTTCAAAATCCCAAATTAATAAAGAGACTATAATGACTGATCAGGATAGGGAGAAGCTGGGGTGGGGGGGGGGGGGGGAATCTAACGTACACTTTAGGAAATATTTTAAGTGATTTCAATAGAATAGTTATACATAGTTTTTTATATACATACTTATTTGTCTAATGTTGCTCATAAACATCATTCACCCTGTCAAATGCCTTTTTATATTTACAGGCAGTGAGGAAAAATATTTTTCTAGAATTTTAATTTTTTTTTAAATCCTTTCCATACTGCTTGAAAATATGAGGAAGAGGATCTACACCTCCTCAATTTATTAATAATTTACAGAGAAATATGGAAAGTTGAACAATGTAGTGGTTTACTTTCCTTTTTTTAGCCAGAACTATACTTCTGAGCAGATTTATAGTTACTGTGTTGCCTAATTAAGTTGACAGAAAATCCTTTTCATTTTGGTCACTATACTATGCAACACTGGTAAAGCTGCATTTCCTATCAGTCTCGGGAAAAAGTTCTAACTTTTTTCCCTTTTTTGTTTCCTGTTGCTGCACAACATTTTCAAGGTCTCCTGAGTAACCTGTTGCCTACACACAGAGACCAAGAGCACAAATGCAGATTGTGTCTCTGTGCATGAAGATGTATTGTAACCTGATAAATTGTACTTTAAGTGAGCGACTGACAGAAGAACCCAGGATAAATTTTCATGAAGATTAGCTATGAATCATCTTTCTTTCTCTGTGACTGATTTGATTCACAAAAGTTTGGGGAATGTCTCTATGCAAGGACCTTGTGGTTTTTTTCATTGTTAGTCCAAACATATCAAGAGATACTGTTTGTATTGGCTCAGATACACGCAATACCATTTGTGTAATTAGCTCTGAGATAATGCGTGAGTAAACAAAGTACTGGAAATTTTTATGTTGTTAATCTCTGTCAAGTTGAAATCACTTATTTTAGGGATTTCATGTCAAAACACAACAGATCAATACCAAATTTATTGTCATCTTTATCTTTGCAAATGTTAAAATGCATAGCTAAAAACTAATTTGAGATATTTATTGCATCTTAAAATATTATCATGCAATTTTGCATTGGTACCTTATGAATAAAAAGGAAGGTTTCAGTAATGGTTTATATAGGAACTTCTGTATCATAACTTGTGAGAATTTGTGTGCTATTTTAGAAGAAAAAAAATAATTAGAAAAAGCCTATAATATTTCAAAAAGGCTTGTTAAGGTTCTAGTTCTGTATCAATTGGTCCATGGTACTCCCATTAATTGATTTTTTGGAGCTGGTATAAAACAGGACATCTATCTTATTTTTCTGAAGTATTCCTAGCAATTAAAATTCAACAGTGGCATGATAGCTGGGAATTCTGAAGGGAATAGGACATAGATGTAAGTTCAAACTCTTTCTTTACTGTTGTGACTTAAATGTTCTTATGAAAGGCAAGAAAAGCACTGAAAAAAAATAGAAGTTTTACAAAACCAATTCTAATTTAAATAGAATGAAATTACTGGATGGTTTGGGGTTTTTTTCCCCTTTCACTTGCAAGTCAGCAATACCTCAGAATTTCCATGGACTTTATTACACGTTGATGCATTGTGAAGGCTGACCTAGAACAGAGGCTAGACAGAGTTGAAGAATAATGTAGGTATTTATTAGAAGGCCTCAATGGATACACCTTGGGCACTACAAGAGCCCAGCCAGGGCTGCACCCAAGATGAACCCAAAATGGTCACAAAATGGATGACCGGTCACAAGGTCTCTCACTGTCCTGGGTTGACTATATGATGCTTTTATCCCCAAATCGTCTCATTTGTTTATGCTGAATAATAATAAATTTTGCACCTTTAAGACTTGTTGCAGAGAGTGAAAGGGGGGAGAGAAGAATCGCACAGGTTTTTTTTTTCCCTCAGACACTGCTCTTACTCCCCCGCATTC
>NW_005054528.1:691750-704474 GCF_000277835.1 Geospiza fortis
GACTGATAAGAGACTGAGTGAGCTGGGCTGCAACCCGGGGGGTTTTCTCAGTTGGTCATCTCTTTTAGAGTGGCAAGGGGTTTTATTGTTTAATATTGTTAGGTTCTATTGTTTAATAAACAGCTTTTTTCCACTTTTCTCCAAGGAGGTATTTTCTCCTGGACTGGTTGTGGGGGGAGGGGCTGATTGAATTTGTCTTCCTACTAGAGCCCCTCTGGGGACTCTCTCTCCCAAAATTTTGCTCTAAACCAAGACACTCACTTTCATAAGTTTTGGTCCATTAGCATTTTGGAGCTAATTGTCCATTTATAGCTTTAGGTTATGAAGTCCCATCCTTCTTGTTTTTCTCCTTTCAGTCCATGTTTTTTGTGCTCTTAAGCCTGAAATTTGGGTGATTGTCCTTGGTCCCAAGCTAGGAAAGGAATTGTTTTGTCTACCTACTCTGAAGAGAGCTTAGCATCCCCTGGTATGAAGCGCAGAACTACACACTAAAGCAGTACGGAGTCTGAAAAATACAAAAGCTAAACCCTGAGGTATCAATGTCAGGGATTAATATGTCAGAGACATGACTGGTTATTACCCCTCACCTACAGTGGTGGAAGAGCACCCAGAAACCTGTAATTGACATCCTTGGATGTAGGTCTGAGTGGAAATCTACGCTCTGGGATGTATACTGTCTTTGCAGTCTGCTCAGTCTTCCTAACGTGCAGCAAGTAGGCTTTCCTCTGACACTTCATAGTCTTGAAGTCATGGCTGACACGCTCTGGACAAGATAGACTTTTGTAATTCTGAGCTATTAGGATGAAGCCTGGAGTTGCATCCACATGGGTTATTTAATTTTGCCTGTAAACCATTTTCAGTCATGGTTTAGACAGATTTGTACCTGCTACTTAAAAATTTATGTAATTTGAGAAAATTGAACTTTTTTTCCTATTATGGAAGATGAACTATTAAACTAAATTTCTCCTCTCTAACAATAACTTTGTTCTCTACTAAATTTCATGAGGGAGTTTTGCACTATAATCTGTATTGATTAACTTTCCTCTGGTAACTGGGTTGCCATCCTTACAAAAGAAAATTATTCCAGTGTGATTATGCACAAAAGCTCATCCAGAATTAGATAGTGTTGAAAGCATGTATAACAAAAAAACCCAAACCAAAACAAACAAACAAACAAGCAAAAACCAAACCAGACCTAAAACCCTTAATGAAACCAGTGTGCTTACATAAAGGTTTTCAGCAAAAAGACTGTAATGTTATTAACAATAAAGTCACATGAAAGAATTAGTTGGAAGAAAAAATCTAAACTTCTCTGTTTCTTATGAAAAAAGTTTCAGCAGCATAATCAAATGCACTGTTGTCAGGGCTAATAAGCTCTAATTTAATAGCACTGTCACTGTTGTAGGCAAACCAGTGTCTATCACACAAACTACTATTTGTGTTCCCTCTATGGACTCAGAGTGAGTGATGGATAGGTACTAGTGAGTGGTGGATAGTGAGGGAGAAAGGTAGATAATCCTCTTTGAAAATTGCACCAGCCATTCATTATAATGACTTTAATTGCCCTCTTTTTCCACAATATCCATTAAGGAATTTTTATTATTTCTTTGGAAACTCTATCCAGCACAGAGTTCACTGAAAAAAAAAAACCGAAATAATCAGTGATTAAACTTCGGATAGGCCAAAAAGTATATTTACTAATACCCAAAGTTTTCAGACATCTAATGTTCTTTAAAGACTTAATCAACTTCAAATGTAACACTTAACTTCATGAAAGTTTATGGGATTTATTTTTTTAAGAAATCTGTTAGCTTAAATTGTGATAGAACTCTGCCTTTGTTTTCACTTGTTTTGAACTTAACCTAGTTTATATCTCAGTAACTGCTTTCTCTAGGCAAAATGCACCATATCAAATCTCTTAATCCAATTTCTTTTATGTAAACAGTATCTAATTTTCCTTGGTTTACTGTAGTTTGATAAGCATAGATCTTCCTAATGTTGTTCTGCCTTGGGGCTACTATCCCCTGCAATATATTGATATGTTTGAAAGGGAAGGTAGAACAGGGAGAGGTCAACACGAAGGGTAACAGTTCTTTCATAACAGATAAGTTTAATCAAGTTTTGATGCTTTAAAATAACTATAATAAACTGCAAGTAATTTAAAAGTTTCCAAGCTATATTTTGAAAGCAGAATTAAGTTGCAGGAATATGAAATTGTGCCAGCTCTTATACAGACGGGTTTTGGTAGTTGCAATCAGAGGACTTCTGAATCGAGAAAATGAGAATTTGTATTACCAAGACATAATGTGGTTCCACTGTTAGAAGTAATAGCTAACTACCTAGAGGGATGATTATGCAAATAAAAACATTTTAGTTTCTGAAAATAAGGCCTCTCTCTACTACTATTTTATTTTCAGGAAAATCATCTCAACTTCACAGACTTTCTTTTGCTAACTGGAAGGTCACAAAAATTGGTTAATGTGAGGGGGAATTTAGAAATTAGTAAACTATCTTTGAATTTTGACACTCTAGAATAAATAAAGTTCATATATTTCTCTTGTTCAAATACTTCTAATGGTTTCTCTTAAAAGCATGAATAACTGTTCCGTGTTGGACTAAAAGAGATCATTTATCTGGAGGTACATGTGTGACTTATGAAGTCACACATGTGACCTTTTTGTTAGCCACTAGTAATGGATGATTCCCCTTTTTGTTAGCCACTAGTAATGGATGTGAACATGAAAAATGATGGTTTTAGTTCATCTTGGTTGTTTGAAATTTCAGTTTAAAAAGCCAGACTAATAAAGGGGTCTTGTGGTATGTTCAATACATTCTCAATTAGTATTGTATAGCAAACAGTATGGCTTTGGCATTCCTTTTACAGACATTCATTGACTTCACTAGGTTAGGGTCTGGAAAATGTGCCAAATGGAATGTCCTGATTTAGAGGCTGACATTTGGTTTTTTCCCTTTTTTTTACATTCTGACTACCATTTCTGGACCACAGTTTACATTGATTAGAAACTGTGTATGCTATAACTGCTCTACAGCTTTGAACCTTTGGTTCTATTTGCTATTAGGTTAATACACCACATACAGCTATTGCAATATTAAAATATTTATGTTTAAAGATGCTTCCCACTAAGTTTTAAAGCTCAACAGTAATTTTCAAACAGTCCAAGACATGGGCTTCATTTCAACATAAGTGACTTGTTCTCATTTAGATGAAGGGCAGGTTATTTCAAGTCAAAATAAAGTACAACTTTTCTAGAATAAGAAATGTTTCCACATATGGTTGTTTAGGAACACTTCTGGAATAGCTGCTCATGAATACCTAATTTGGATTGCCTTCATTTGGTGATTGGTGATAAGGAATACAAAAGAGCAGAATTCAAAGAGACTTTTCACTCATCATTCTCTTGGGGGAAGAGGAGCAAAGTGACTTTATAGACTTTGTAAAAACATTGATTCTAAAGCAAGTTTGTATTAAAAAGTGTTTTAGAACTTTAACTGTGTGAGGTTATTAGAGGATTTTTTCAAGTGCACCAGCAATTTTAAGACCTTATTATTCAGTTAACAATTTAAATCTTATTATCAGAAAAATCCATAAATGCATTAAATATGACAAAAATTACTATAACAGATACTTTTTGAAGCAAGTTTGAAAGTTTATGTTACTGGGTAAAAGATTTGGGAATGTATGTATGAAATATGATTTTTTTTTGTTGCAAATCACTAACACCTGTTTTTTTTTAAGGCAGACTTTAAAATAAATCTTGTTCTCTGCATCCATTTTAAATCTCTCTTACTTCTGCTCTCCAGTTCAATTCTGCCTGGCTCTATTTCATCAAGAGAAGATTTGACGATAGATACAACAAGCTATTTTTCACCACTTGTCCCATTAGATTAATGGATAAAAAAGGTAGGAAGAAGTCTAGAGCTGGATCTATATGTGCTATGCAATCATACAGACAGAAGTCCTTTCATGAAGGACAAAGATGAACCAGTGATGTCTCCACGACAAAGTGCAACCTTGAAACACTCTGAGTTTCTAAATTTTTGTATTTATTGCACCAACCTAATGCACAACACTCCACTTTACAAAAATTCCTTCCTTCCTTCCTTCCTTCCTTCCTTCCTTCCTTCCTTCCTTCCTTCCTTCCTTCCTTCCTTCCTTCCTTCCTTCCTTCCTTCCTTCCTTCCTTCCTTCCTTCCTTCCTTCCTTCCTTCCTTCCTTCCTTCCTTCCTTCCTTCCTTCCTTCCTTCCTTCCTTCCTTCCTTCCTTCCTTCCTTCCTTCCTTCCTTCCTTCCTCCCTTCCTCCCTTCCTCCCTTCCTTCCACCACTTCCGCCACTTCCGCCACTTCCTTCATTTCCGCCGCTTCCGCCACCTCTTCCTTCCACTTCCTTCTGCCACTTCCTTCCTTCCGCTACTTTCTGCCTTCCTTCTTTTCCATTCTCATTGCATTTTTTTAGAACACATCAGATGAACAAAGGGCAAGACATAAACCACTCTACAGGAGTCATTGCTTAAAAGTCTGGCATCGGAAAGAGCCATTGTTCAGCATTGCATCCTGACCATAACTCCAGGATATCTAAACTAGCATTTAAAATATCACATGCTCCGTTTAAAGCGGAAGAAGTGCAAAACTTTCATTTTAGTCTGGCTATCTGAAAAAAAAAATCCAGCATACCAAGATACAACCTTAGATTTGTACTTAGATTTAAACTTCCATTTATATAGAAATGTATTGAATATTAAAGTTCATACATAAAAATTAACTATAATTTATATAATTATATAAATAAATACAAAAGGTAACAGATGGAGTTACACTGTTGAAAAATAGAACTATATATTCATTAACTCCTCATCTGAGCAAGAATGAGATCTACTGGTTAGTTTAAAGGGAAGGCTGCAGGACTGAAGGCTTACAATTACTGAGCGATGTTGCTTTAGTCTCCTTTAGTCTCCTTGATAAGCCTCAGTGCTTCAAAGATTCCCTTTTTATAAAGGACTCAGTGATTTTAGAGGCTGAAAAGGAAATCTGTAATGAGTGCAGACAAATTAGACGATCCAGGCAGTATCTCTTCCATCTTTAAATCCTCACATTGCAAGTCAGGAAGAGAGGGCTAGATAAGAAGTGCTAAAGCTGTCAGACTCCATGCAGGCAGAAGAGTGTGTTTGCTACTGACTCTTGCATTGTAAACACTAACTGAGTGTGGTTATTTGATATCTAATTATGTCACTGTGGATTCTCCACTTACTACTACACAGGGGTCAAAGACATACACACGGTACTTTCAAGTAGCTTCTTTCAGATTCTGATGTTTCATCTGTTCCTCCCATCACACTGAATATGAATGTTTGCTATTAGCTGTTAACCTGTAGCTCAGTCAGACCACCTTGACTTCTAATCCCAATCAATCTGGTACACCAAACAGTGCCTAGATGTTTGCTTAGTGAAAACAGTATCTGAAATGACTTGTTCATTCAGCCTCTGTTTGAGTCTATTATTCATTCCTTATCCTTCTTTAACTCTTGACTCTTCCATTGTTTGTCTAATCGTTTGAGTTTCAATATCCACCACAGACTCTAGACACTTGAAGAGAACATTTCAGGAATATGAATTTTCAGGGAAGAAGGGGAAGGGTAAAGGAGAGGACAGGAAAGTTTTTACTTACCTTTTGATCAAAAAAGTGTTAAAAAACAAGGTTAGATGTGATGTTGGCCAGTTTTGACCAGTTTCCAAGCCCTAAAGTAGAATCATATCTACTAAACTTCTAATGCTTCTGTTGTAAAGTTATTCTTTATTTTACGTTTCTAGTCTAAAGATATAAATTAAAAGCTTTAGGAATTACAATTAGATCTAGTTAAAAATAATTTATAATTAAAATATTTTTCTACAAAGAAAATGTGCTAGTTTGTTCAAATAAAATGCTTGAATACTAGCCAACTGCATATTAAAAAAAAAATTGGCTTTATTAGTTTCTCAGATATTCAAGAAGCTATCTTATTTTCTATGTATGTTGCGGATTTAGCTTGACTGTCTAATTTTAGGCTGTTGTTGAAAAATTCAGGTTGTCCCATATGTCAATCATTGTATATGACTGATTCAGTTCACTCATTTTCTGCCAACTATTGAAGGAGTTCAGATAGCTAACTGAGTCCAGTGGCCCAATTTTCAGATGGCTCAAGAGCGTGAGATGAGTACCACCTTTGAAATGATACTTTGTGCTGCCTTCTCTCTGTGACTGAATTTTACTTTTTCTGTTTAATGTTGTCTGCTGTCCCTGACCAGAACAATGATAATCCTTAGTGAAAGCAGACAGAAAGCAGCAGCATCTGGAGGACTCTCTAGTGCAGCTGGACTGTCAGGCAATCTCCCTCAGAATCCTTGCAATGTTTTTATGAAACAGCAGTTATACATCAGTTTCACTTAATTCTTGCAGTAAACATTTCCCTTTCTATACTCTTATCCTGGGATTCAACACTGGCCCCAGCCTTAAAAGAAACCAAAACCAAAGAAAACAAAACCAAAACCAGCCAATCAAAGAATTCCACCAAAACTCAAAACAAAAGTGAGAAACCCCATCTTGAAATTACTCATAAAAATATTAAATTGATGACAATTTTTCTAAAACTTCATTCTGTTGAGGCTGGGACATCTCAGTGTAGGGCTGCTGATCAATTTCTGTAAAAGAAAAGCTGATAAGGAACATAGGAAAGCTTGTCCTCTATTTTCATCATGTGAATATGGTACTAAAGAGATAAATCTGGTTTGGGGTTATGTAGCTACTTTAAGAAGTTGGTATGGCAACAGTAATTGAAGAAGAAAGAGAAGGATGCTGAAAATGCTGGTGTAGGTCCATCTCAAGAGTCTGTTGACTTTCAGAGTATTTACATTCTGGAGCAGTGCTGGATTTTGTCCATCAGAAAAGTAAGTAGATATTTCCCAGTTAGAAAAGAAAGTTAATGTTTCTGCTTAAAAATGATATCGTGAAGTGCAGAAATAGTGCCCTCACATACGTAATTCTGTAAACAGCTTTACTGTCTCAGATCTCAGGAATCAGATAATCTCACTACTACATCCATACTACAGCCATTTCTGCATATGAAGATGGAGAGTTTGTCCTGTATCTGCAAAAGTAGGGACATCCATCTAGTGAAACACATTTCAGAAGGAAGAAAATAAAAAATGTTAAGCATATTTACGGACTTGGGAAAGGTTTTGAAGTCTCTTGTAAGAAACAGAAGATGTTGATAACTTGGTGAGATGGCTACTGCATATTTTCTAAGGCTCTGTGCCAAGAGAGAAAGTAATGAAATATGGTTTCATCTTAATGGAAGCCAGACCCTTGACTGGTTTGGAAGGTTTGGAAGCAAGGGAAAGAACTTAGAAATATGCCAACAGTTTGCATTTGCAGGAAGCAAAATAAAGTTATAGGAAAACATATAGTACAGAAAACAGAATGGTAGCCTGAATGTCAAGGTTCTGTTTGAGCCTTAAGCAATATCTGGCAGTACAAGAGAGATTAAAATTCAACTATTATTTTATTTTACGGGACACTGGGACTGCAATATTACCATCTTTACTAGTGTATAATGCTACTTCCCAAATGCACTTAGTATGCCCCTGACAGTGTTATATTATTAGAATTCACTACCAAACAAAATCTCTGCTTTGGTTTGTATTTGCCTCTCCATACAAACATGTCTTGTTTGATAATCTTTGAATATAGTCCAAGAAATATTTTACAGTATTTAATTATTCTTACTCAAAAAAAAAATAATTTGATTGAAGAAATTGTTTATCAGAACAACAAATACAGCTGCAAATACTGAGCCATAGGTTAACCCACAGGTGTGTAGAAATATTCCAAAAACCTTCTAATTAGCCTGGAAAATTTCCTTGTATTCCTGCTTAACTATCCCTATAGTGTGACTTCTATACTCAAACTGGTAGTAAAGCAGAAAATAGTACATATTGAAAAATATGTGTGGTATTGTTCTGTCAACATAAAACCGAATGTGGTGACATTTCAGTTTCTGCTTCATGTTATCAGTGAGGAAGAAAATTTATATCTCCACCTTGCACAATTACTCCAGTAATCTCTTTGAAAATCCAAGCAAACAATACAAAGAATAAATGAAATAAATACAAAAGCAATACTCTTTCTGTGGAAATGAAAACCATGAAAACTAAAGACAGAGCATACCAATTTCTACTCCAAGATTTTTTGAATACTAACAGCTAGAAGTGTGAGAATTGTTTCTATTAGTTACTATTTTCTGCACTCCTTGCAATATAATATGCTAACAAATTTTTTTAGGTTCCTTAGAGAAAACAGAACAGTGTCCTTTTTCAAACTGATCTTTCTGGAGTCCTCACTTCTCTATGTCATTTTCTGCTAAGCATAAACCAAAACACTGTTCTTTATTAATTCTGGAAAAATTGGAGGGCCTCTGATAGTTTCCAAACAAATAAATATCAGCCTTTACCAAGCGCTTGGGAAGTTGTGTTCTGCAAGTATTTGCCTGCTGTCCTCTTCAATCCAGACAATGAGCAGATTTCCCTGCTCTCTGACCTCTGTGCCTGCTGCCTGCATGCTCTGAGAGATGCACGTCAATGATCTGTTTGCTGTCTTTTGGCCAGGTTCAGTTGCCTGGCACTGGCAGTGCAGGTGACCAGAGAATCCATGTTCACTGTCCTCATAATAATTTTGCTCCTCTGGCTGATACTGATGCTTACATCTGTATGGAGTTCATTAGGATTAAGAGAGCTTCACACGTAAATCAAATGGGAAGCCTTTAAGAAATATGGAGGGGTTTTTTTGTTTGTGTTGCTCATTCTGCTTTATTGACTGTCATCACTCACTCATTCTACTTCAGAAGCAAAACAAAATAATCATTTCAAAACTGTATGTGCAAAAACCATTGCCTTGTCTTTTACTATTCTATAATTCATGCAAACATGGAGATAGAGAATGGAAGACCATAGTGAAATAAAAAGTAATTTATTTATCGTAGTCAAGCTCTCTAAAAGCAGTATGGAGTGACAGCTGAGCAGACTAGGAAAATCCAAAGACTGCCATGACATTTTGCAGAGTCTTTTGGCATTCCACAGCTATATGGAAGAATACATCTATTTTGATGTATTCTTGTATCCACAAAGAAATTTTTACAAAGCATTTTATTGTGATTTTATGCAGGAAAGGAAAACCTGCCCATTAGAAAGAGTGTGTCTACCACAGACAAAAGATTATGCAAAAAATGAAGCTAGTTCTTTTCTGCAAATACCAAATTCTCAACACAATTTTTGCTTGTTCACTCAGTAAATAAATTCATTCAGACCTGTAATTTATCAGGCAAGCAGAAAAAAAAAAATTTTCAAGAGCAGCCTGGGATAATTTTTTTTTAAAGAAAGAACATGCAGAAGTTTAACAAAATCTTGAAAGAGCTGACATTCGATATTTCATTTAGCAGGGAATGACCAGGGAGGGAAGAGAAGGAATCTTGAACTAATACAGCAACATAGTTTTTAAAATTCATACACCCACATACAAAAGAAAATTAATGTTTTCACAGGGCCTTTTAAATTCCTCCCGAGTACTTCTCAGTATGACTAAAGAAATCTGAGGGCTGAAGAAGTTTTTGAGATGGCATAGTCAGGATTTAGTCTATAAAATAGAACAGCTATACTTTTTCCCTGGACTAATTGCTCCGTAACCAATTGTTTGGTAAGCCTGTGTGTATTTTCAGAAATATTTTGTTGAAACCCTCAAAGAAAACTTAGCTTTTTCCTGAAAAAGAACACAGTACCTCACCTCTAAATCAAAGAATTTTTCTTTTTTTTCCAAATTGCAATCTCTTGTGTTATCTCCCCTTATTTCCTGATTTTCTGGTGTGAGGGTAAAATAGCAGTGCTGGATAACCCTGTCTCTTGATGCTGCCAGGAAGGTAACCTGATTATCAGTTACAACCCACCCATGAAGATGAAGGTAACTCAGACTTTTGTTAATCGATCCCTTGGAGCAGATTACAATAAAATAAAACTGAGTGATCAGTGTTTATAAATATATATATGTAGAGTTTATTTCAGAAGAGTTTGTTTAGAATGGAAAGAAGAGGTTGGTTTGATGTGGCCATCCTCTAGTGCTCACACCCTCTGCAACTGGGATATTACCTTTTCCATCACCAGCAAAGCACCCTCTGCTTTGCAAAGTGCCAATTGAGTCATAAATCATGAACATTTCAGTCTCTCACACAGTGTTATTCACCTCCTGCTTTTCTAAGAGTGTGCACACACAAACAAACAGACAGATTCTGAATCTCACCATGTTCCTTAGTGCACAATATCTGACTTGTACTTCCTCTAAAATGCTGATGTGTATGAATAGGATTCCCTTTTTCATAAATAGATAAGGATGCCCTGCCCAGGAACATTTTAGCCCATGGTAGAAAATCCATATCTCTTCAGTATTGTAAAATAAGGCATAGAATATTTTTAGTCACCTGCACAAGTGATCTACTACGTTCTTGATCTATTCTGGCAGAATACAAACAGCAACTAAATCACATTATTATTATCAAACTATGATTATGCTTCCTTGAGTGTGATTAATGAAAGGGTTTCTTGGTGGCTATTTGAATATAACCCTTGTTGGTATATTTTTAGTTTATTAGGAATTTAAAGATTGCAGAATCACAGGGTGGCTCAGATTGGAAGAGATCGCAGGGGGTCATCTTGTCCAGCCTCCCTGCTCAAACAGGGTCATCCCAGAGCACCCGGCACAGGATTGTATCCAGACCATTCTTGAGTCTCTCTGGTGAAGCAGATTCCACAGCTTCTCTGGGCAACCTATTTCAGTCAACAGTCAACCATTATAAACAAGCTTTTCATCATGTTTAGGTGGACCTTCCTGCGTATAATTTTCTGCCCATTGTTAAAAATATATAATTTACTAGAAAAACATAAATACATGTATATATCATATCAATTAATTGAAAAATATACATTATTTATGGGGGATTTATAAATTGTAAAATACTTCCTTGCTTTTAAGAGATGTCTGAAATGTTTAACATTAACATGAAAGTATTTTCCCTGTCTTCTATTTTGGTTTTTATTTTGTTTCAAATCAGTGTAATTCAGAAGTGCTATATTAGACGGATAATACATACCTGATCTATTCTGACATGCAAAGCACTTAAATGACATCACCAGTTTTCTTCTTATTATTAAAAGCATATTTTCAGATAGCAATTGATCTACTTTTGCACCAGTTCAAACCTATGGATACCTGTTCCTATTTCCCAAACAGAGATTTGTAAACCAGTCTTACTGTAGAAAACTTCAAATTAATTCAAAACACAAACATTTAAATGGATTAATTAACCTCTCCACCCCATGCTTTACAGGCACAAATGTGAATAACAGTAAAGCATCCTATTGATTTTAAGATTTTTGCTTTGCATTAGAAAATCCCTTCACTGACTTTTTCCATGGTATCTGGGAGAATTAGGAACACCGTGTTTCCCTCCCCTCTGTTTGAATGCTGGCCCAGTAATGGCTCCTTTGATCTTTCTAAACCTACTTTGAGCTCTATATTATTCCCTCTCACTGAAGACTTGATTTTAAGGCTAGCAAGAGCATAATGGGGAATAAAGTCTAAAACATGATAGACTGCTGGCATTATTCAGCTGTGTTAGCCAATGACTGCCACAGTATGATAATAACAGAAATTTCTCTTTTTTTTGATGTGCAGACAGAGACTTGACATATTTATTATTTCTTTTGCATTATTTTTTCTGGTTTTATGTATGTATGCATGTATTTATTTATTTTGCAGGATTTTAAGGCACTAGGCAAAAGCATTTTATGAAAGATTGTTACCAGTTATCAGACACAATGACATGACAGACAGGAAAAAAAAATTGTGAAGCAAGACTGAAATTTTAGACTCTTCCTTGACAAGGATGTTATAAATGATCAAATTGTGAGCCAAAATTATCAAAAATTTAGCAAATATTTATTAATTTGTCTGCAAGACTGAAGTTCGGTCTTTGAAACCACCACAGCCAAAGATACAGTGTCGAGCCCGGGGTCGACACCAGGTGAACCTGGATCTGACCTCCAGCGTGTCAGAGTCTCCCCCCGATTCACAAATGCTGCTTCTTATTTATACAGTTTATTTTGCCCGAGGCAAAGATGACCGAATTTCCTTTGTATCTCTTCACATGCATCGCTCTTTCTTTCCAACTGCAGAACTGGACAAAAGCAGTTCCAGGTGTGTAGTCAGCGACAATTGGCCCCCCGGGAAGCAGTGTATTCAGATGTATCAGGGTGGCGCTGCTGACTATCTTGATAGCTGCAATTGGCAAGGTGATAATTGCTCTTGGGTGGCTCCCAACAACTCGAGAAACCAGTGATTATCATCCTGGAAGCTTCTATTCTTACCTTAAGGCGTCGATAGGTATCTTAATTTGTGTCCCTGCCCGGGAATTACTTGAATCTAAATAGACAGCAGCTCCCCACTGGGATGGTCAAAAGACATGCTTTTGGATTTCACAATATTTTATACCATACATTAATAGCATGAATTATCCCTACCATATATTACAAGGACATGTAATTAAAGAGGACGTGTGCTGCAAAAAAAGAAGAAAGGACAAGGAGTCACAAAGTTTACATTTTTTTCATTATTTATTTGGTTTTTGTAGGG
>NW_005054528.1:704489-719083 GCF_000277835.1 Geospiza fortis
GAAAGAACTGGAGAAAACAAACAAACCCCAAAATAACTGTTTTTCCTAATCTATGAGTAATTACATAAAACTTAGGTCAAAATAGACTATTTTTTATTTCAAAATAGAAATTAAAATATCATATAAACACTGTTTTGCAAGGGAAAGTGTCACAGTTTGTATCAGAAGATCAAAAGGACTAGTCCAGGTGGTGTCACAAAACCAGCTTTCTTTATATTCAAACAATATCTTCTACAATTTTTAACTGCACAAACAGATGGAAGTCACCTTTAGCCATTGTTAAAAAAAAGAAAATTAATTTTGCTTTCCTCTTTTCCCAAGATTTCCCGTTTCAACTTCTGGTTTTTTTCTAGATTCAATTTATAGTCTGATACAGGCACAACAAAGCAAGGGAAAAGAAGATTGGGGAAGAGTCTTATTACTCTTCCAGGATAGTAATATATAAAGATTTCCTGATCCACTATTTTAAAATTATTACATCACATTTTTCTAGAAAAGAGCACTGGTTTATGGTTTGTTTGTTGATTTTACTAGGTTGGTTGATTGTCTTTTGTTTGTCTTGGCTTCATATTGGTTTTGTTTAGTTTTGGGATTTTTTTGTCTTTTTTGTTTGGTTGGCTTGGTTTTAATTCATTTCCAACTCTGAATTTCAAATAAAGGATTTGAAGAAGGTTTAGCACTACTTTGTGGCTGGACAATGGATCTTATTCCAATTAAAGTTTTTCATGTAATACAGATTGAAGGTACACCCCCTTCATAGGACTAGACACGGAAATCTGACTGCAGATGCATAATGTCTTGTTGCCATTCCTATTAATCTGCTTGGGGTATGATTATACTAAAGTAAGTTTTGAAAAAATATAGATAGAAAAACAATTAAATGAAAATGAAGAGCAGGATATTTCCTGCTATGGTTATAATACCATATAATAATAATGATTATCTGTAGATAAAGGAGTTCATGTATTCATGCAAATAAATTAGGTAGGATGATGATTTTCTTTGCTAATTAAAATCACACCTAAATTGAAAATATAAAGCAGTCACAAAAACAATTTCTGGATTACAACATTAAAGCCATGGTATGTGAGTTCTACATCTTATCTGCAAACAAAATTTAAAAAATATCAAAATTAATAAACCCTAGGAAAATGTGAAAATTGAATAGTGGTATTTTTTCCCACCGTGACACATAAATGAAATTGGCTAAGATGCATATACATATATATAAAAGGACTAATATCAAATTTAAGTCACAGCAATATACACCCAGGAAATGTTTTTAGTAATTTTTACTATGCATAGTCAAGAGGGGCAAAATAATTTTCAAAGCAACATTAACAAAATAATTCTAAGAAAATCACGCCACTATTTCATTATATGGAAAAAATAAAACATGAAGAAATCTCTCCACACACAAAATACAATTAAGATTCGTCATGTCCATCTAGATACAATGTATCTGTAGATTTAAATGACAGAACCAGAATTTAGAGGTATCAGAATAGAGTACATGACTTTACTTCCCAAACTGTAATTAATCAAGAATAAATGCATTTGTACAAAGAACCAGAAACTTGTCATGAGAACTTCACAGGAAAATGATCTCCGTAAATTAAAGAAATTAATTTTTTCCCTGAGAGACAGAGCAGTAGGCAATAATATGTTCCATTGCTCTTTGGAAGATCCTTTCAAAGAGGATGAAGAATCTAAAGGTCATGTCACTGAAATAATGCAATCCAGAGTAACTAGTGTCATCTGTATAATACAGTAATCTCACTTTTAAATTGGGTAAGGAGGGGTTTTTTCACTTTTTGAAGATGAACTGCACATTAGAATGAATCAATCATCCACCTATCTTTTTTTTTTTTTTAATGTCAATTATAGTGGATGAAATGTAAAAGACTTGTACGGGACTTATCATGCCAACTTCAAAAGAATGCACATATATACTTTCTACAATAGCGAAATTATATCTGTTTTAAGAGGTTACAAGATCTTACATTTGCAATGAAGAAAATGGAAAGACTTACCTCTGTGGGCAGAAAACCAGCCAGAGCAATAGTCATCTCATCTTGATGCCTGTGGAGAAAAATGCTATCACTCAAAACCAGTTTTCTCCTTTTTTTTTTTTTTTTTTTAGGACTGAAACATACTGAAGCAGAAGAGAACATCCAGTAGTGTTTGTGTGATTCAAACCATTTCTCCATTCAGTATTTTAATTCCAGGTCTCTCCAATTCTAAGGTGACAAACTGTGTCCATTAGGGTGTCTCCAAGGCTGGGCACTGTTGTCAAAATAAGAATGCAAGAGGAGGGGAAAAAGGTAAGGAGAAGGGAGAGAATTAAACTCCACATAAAGGAGCTCTTTGTCAAAGATAAGTGCATGTAAGTTACTGAAGTTACCTGGAAGATTTTGTCAGATCATCGCAAAAAACCTTCATGACTTCATCTGGGTTCCTATGCTATGGCATATCATGTACTTGGAAGCAGCCCAGGCCCTCAGGTCATCTACACAGGGCAGGAAGACATGATAGGGGACTCATGAAGATCCCATAAACTCCTGGAACAACTTATCTTGGAATTTGAGTTTTACAATTACTATAATAGATTTTTAGACACCGCTTTTACATGAAGAGTGACATGAAGTAAACACACATAACAGACCTCTACATTTAGACACCCAATCATATATATTGGCATTAGGGATATTTTAAATGTCTAAAATGTCCAAGAAGAACCTGAAGATCATTCCTGAAAGACACAGATGGTCTATACAATTATTTGCCATATGTGTCAGACCAACTGAAATATTTAGGATATTCAAGAGTTTCTGAAAAGACACAGTGGGCAGCTGAATGTAATTTCTTAATGTCAAGCTGAATACTCTCAGCAAGTTTAATTACTCTGAGGATGAAACAGTGCTAGAAAGCAAGCAGCTTGAGTTGCTCTGGGAAACTCAGGAGGAGGTTTAGGCTCCTAAGGCACTGCTCCTTGTATTCCTCTAAAAATATGGAACAAGAGGATCAGTGCTGATAGACTCTGTCTTGTCACTATCCAGTCTCACTTAGAATTCAGTAAGTTATTTGGGTCAGTCGTCAGTAGTGAATTTCACAAGTTAGCTATATTTTTCTCAAAATATTGTTTTATTTTCTGCACAGGTAAAAAAAAAGTGTTGTATGCTGGAACAAAAGACTTTAACTGAAAAGAGTTTGGTGTTTCAGGAATGTCCTCATACATTCCTGCATTTTCTGTATATTCATATTCAATTTCTGTATAAGTCTTTTTAGCAACAATCCATTCATATCAATGCTTAGTTATTTTACAATCACTTAATGTTCTTTCTGTTAAAAGACCTATATTCTGGCATAAGTCTCAACTTGGAAATTCACGTGCCTAAAGTTTAAAAAGTTAATCAACATATAAAGACCCTCAATTTACATTTTTTAAAATTTTATTTTAGATATTTGAAAGAATTTCAGAAATAGATTTTACATTGCATATCATGCTCTAATACCTTCATACCAGATAAAGAACATGTATGTCCTTTTTCTACGTCACTAAATATTTTAGTATTCATGTTTCTGTTAGTAAAATAAAGGAACAGGTTAGAAATTAGAAAATGGCAAGGAGTAAGAGAGATGAGAAATTATACATACTAAAGTTACTATTAGTGACTATTACATAATAGTATTAATGACAGTTCCACTCCCACTGTTAAGAAGTAGTAAAGATATTTGGTTCTTTTTAGTGCTCTTAAAGAATGCAAAACAAATTGTGTAAAAATTAGAGGACATTAAATAATAAATGTTATCCAAAAGAAATACATTCTGTCTCTAACAAGACTTTCAATGGAAAATGTGCGGTAACTTGTCTAATGATTTTGGAAAAAAGGTGTAGAGAAGCCGGCTAGTACTGCTATTTCAATTATTTGTGATATTAAAGAGATGACTCTAGAATTTCATGAGTGCCAAGAAAATGGTAAAAAGATACCAGTGGCTGAATAATACAGAGATTTTTTTGTTGTAAAAACAAAGAAGGAACAGAAGGACAAGCAAAACAGAATCACAGATCTGTTAGGTTCAGCATCAATCATTTCCAAACCTTATCCATAACAAATATGCTCCTCAATAGTGGTTTTAAAAAGGATTAAAAATTCCCCCAAAACATGAGTCCTGTGCTGCTGTAAGTAGGGCTTGATAAAGAAACAAGTTATTACTTGATTACATTGATTTGTAGAATATATTTAAATTCTTTTTCCAAAAGCTGTAAGAAAAGCAAACAAACAAAAAAAGGAGTGAATTTCCAACTACATCATTACATATTGTTGTGTTGGGAGGAAAAAGTTGTTTGTGTTATTTAGCCAACTGTCAGCGCTATATTGCTATCATTTAAAAGCAACAAATGCTCTACAATGTAAACTGGACACAATGTTCTCATCAGCCCACAAGCCAGCTGCATTTTCTATCCTTAGGTTTTTTGTGTCTGCGGAACACTGAAAAACTGCAACAATATTTATTTCTCCTTTCTGTTAACAGCCTCTATTAATTTCCAGTACCAAACCTAAGCTTAAACTTTTTTCACAATATTTTGTTTTCAGTATTGAAATATACAAATATATATTTGCTCATACATTTTAAGTACTGTAAACCCTGATCAAGGTAAGAAGCCATTCCAATAATATTAAGAGCTCTGTCTGCAGCAGCAGAATTGATACAAAATTCCAGCTGAAGTGTTTTGTACGTCACCTCAGCATGAGTAACTGGACAGCATAAATGTAAGTGTAAGCAGCTCAAGGATTATTTGTGTGTTGCTTACCCATAAAAGGGAACCCCCTAGGTGATTTACAACAGAAAAATTATCAGCTTGCCTTGAAGTCTTTGGATTGTTTGGTAAAGCTCATGTCCTTCATAATGCATGAAGTGATTCCATTACTTATTATATGCAAAAAAACCAACCCAAAACCAAATTATTACAATTAATGAGTTAATCTATCTTTTTTTTCTTTACTTGGGATATAGTTAAAATAATGTTTTTTAGAATAGCATTTTTTAGCTTTATCTTGACAGACTTAAGAACCCAATGTACAAAAAGGACACTGAAATACGAGTTAGTACATGTAGATGTGTACTTGGTTGTATCTTATTCCTATAAATTATACAATAATTTTAGAGAATGAAATATTCATTTATGATAATGATGATGAAATACATTACTATAGCCAAAAAGACTGCCCCTCAAGAGATAAATTATGAACTTCTATAGAACTCTGATGCTGGTATTTTAAAGAACTGATACTTGTCAGGATTTTAATACAACGCACCTAGCAAATAATCTTCCAGAGCCCTAAGAATGTATATGAGCATCTGCATTTAACCACCCTAAACCCTGATGGCTGCTCTGGGATTCAAAATAGGTAGTACACATTGTGAAACTAAATTGTTTTGGGTTATTTATCTAAATAAAATTATCAGTGCTATATTGTAGATACATATTTTGTTATAAAAATCATAAATCAATATTTAGATTTAAATATTAAATAAGAAATGGTAGGAAGTTAAGGCTTCATGAGTGGAACATGGTGCATGTCCACTTGAGACCTTCTTGAAATCATTATAGGAATTTGGTGGTAATGCATTTGAGTG
Organism: Geospiza fortis; assembly: GCF_000277835.1. NCBI lineage: Eukaryota > Metazoa > Chordata > Aves > Passeriformes > Thraupidae > Geospiza > Geospiza fortis. The sequence continues at coordinate 710,133 of NW_005054528.1, forward strand.
ACATTAAGATGAAAATAGTGCTTACATTGTTCAAAGCATTTTTAGATGCACTTAAAATTTTTAATATTTATTTGCCAAAGACTACACTGAAATTTTCTAACTCTGGTAAAATACCCAATTATGAAAAGAAAGGAACACATGGCAGGATGTATTTATACTAAACTTGAATGAAAGCTGGGATTGAGAATGGGGAAGCAAACAATTGAAAAAGCAATCAATTTGCCTTACTTCTTACTAAGCAAACAGAACAATTATTATTGCTGTAGTAACCATATTCAACAGCTAGTACTAAGACCAAGTTGGCATAGGAATTTCCTATTATTGGTTAAAATAGATGAGAGTTAGTAGAGAAATCCTTGTATTTTCACATTCTAGGGCATAAATGCTACTTTTACACATTAAAACTAGGAAGAAGCTAAGTAAATAGTGCAGGATAATAATCTGTTATTAATAGAAAGTCATTAAGAAATATCTGCATTTAGAAACTAGAATCTTAAAAATATTAAATTAAGCTTTTATGTACATTGGTTCTAGTTTTCTATAAATATGTCATTAGTGGTGTAATACCACATAAAAAATTCACAGAGTATATTATTTTCTATGGCCTGTTAAGTAAAGTGCTGCAAACCTTATTTAAAAACATGTTCACATGATAGACTGCTGTAATGATCCATGGCAACATATATGCATCCCACAGAGTGATCCTTTGAACAACTCCAATTCATCATGGGAAACAGAATGTGTAACTTTCTACTTCAGAAAATATAAACCATTAATATTTGAGTTAAAAGAAAGCACCCTCAGTTTCAAGTGTTCACTGTCTTAGAAGTCTGTACTTAAAAACATCAAAGCTTTTTCTGTTGATAGCACATTAAAACCACCAAAATAAAATCTTTTGAATTGTTATTATTTATTTGCTATGAAAACTGTACTAACCAATGTGTACTCTATGTAATGGATGGGAAGAATGAAAATTGAACTATTAAAACATGTCTGGATGCACATTCTAACATCCTTTATTTATCTTGATGTTGAGAAGACCTGAGATGTCCATTAAGACATGAAGCCCTTCTGGAAGTTCCATATTATTATTGATGGTTTAAGTAACTTTAGCCAGTAAAGTAACTTACCTCCTCTCAGGTAGTTGTAGAGAGTGATAAAGTCTCCCCTAAGCCTCCTTTTCTCTGGGCTAAACAGCCCCTTCTCCACCTCATAAGGCTTGCACTTCAGACCCTTCACCCACTTCATTGCCCTTTTCTGGACATATTCCAGTGCCCTCTTCACTGTCTTTCTCTGGACTCACTCCAGCCCCTCAATGAACTGAGCTGGACACCAGACTCAAGGGGTGGCCTCACCTGTGCCGAATACAGGAGAACAATCACTTCCCTGCTCCTGCTGGCCACTCATACAGGCCAGGATGGCATTGGCCTTCTTGGCCACCTGGGCACATACTGGCTCATGTTCAGCCACTTTCAACCGCCACCCCCATGTCCTTTTCCACTTCACCACTTTCCAACCACTCTTCCTCATCCTACAGTGCTGCATATGGGGTGGTTGTGGCCAAAATATAGGACCTGACTCTGGGTCTGGTTAAACCTCAAATCACTGGTCTCAGCCCATGGGTCTAGCCTGTCCAGATCCCTTTGCAGAGCCTTCCTACACTCAAGCAGATTGACACTCCTATGCAACTTGGTGAGTAATCCATGAATTTGCTGAGGGTTGACTCCCTCATCCAGACCATCAATAACAATATTAAAGCCTCATTTACTTTAGAGCACTAAAATAAAATACCATCCCAAAAGTGGTTTAAAATTATTATTATTCAGACAGAGCACCTCCTAGATGGCAGCATCAGAAAAAAAAAATTCTTTACCTTGAATAAATAAATACTCAATTTGTCTTTGAAAATCTCTGGAAGTACCTTTTTCCTTACTTTTCCTTTTCTTTCCTTTTTTTTTGGCAACCGCATCCAAACAACAGTGTTTCTGTGTGTTAATAGAAAAAGAAGCAGTTATAGTAAGTGAAGAACACTGATTCCCATCATCACTCTCATTTCCATATACACAGCTATCCTATCTCCCCATATATAATTTCCCCACTTTCTAATGGAGGTCTCAATAGTTCCATGACACCATTGTTATTCATGTTCTAGACTGTCAGTGCCAGGAATGTGTGTGTGTCTATACTTCTATGCATTTTCCCCTGACTTGGTGAATACTAAATTTATGAAGGGACATGTTTAGATGAGATTGAATTGGAAGACTCTTGATCAATACCCATCTGCCCAGTCTGTTTTAATCTCAAATATGGAAATGCAAGGGAATAAATCAAGTTTAACTGTAGTACATTTCTTCCAAATGATGCTTGTGAAACCAAAAATTAAAGATGCTGGAGCAACATCTTTCTTCTCGGGAGGTAGAAGGCCTTTCTGTATACAAGCCTACCACTCAGTATAAATTCTCTGGTAAAATTCAAGATAATTTTACTGCTTTCTTATCAAGTTCTGCTTCCCCATCTTGCCTCCTAGCACCCATCACTTCTTTCTGATGCAACTCCACTGATGATATTTTATCTATGGGACAATGTGGAAAGAATGTGAAGTGGAACTGAGTCAGAGATTATGAGCAGCATGAATACATAGGAAACGTTCCTTTGGTTTGATTTTTAAAAGTTTTAGACTAAAGGAACAGTTTGCAAAATTCATTTCTATCCTTTGCTCAACAGTTTACCATACATTCTTCAGTACCCTGCTATTTCTATTCCTACTGTTCATTTAAATGTTAAAAAGATTCATCTCAACTGCAGAAGCTGTTCAAATACCATAAATTACCTGACTTAATGCAAAGAAATTCAGAGCTTAGAATGAAACTCATCATGCTATGCATGCATGACCCCACTTCAAGTATTAAACTGGTCTCAAAACAATGACCATTCTTTGTTGCAATATTGAGGCTTAACTAGATGAGTTGTGGGGCCCAATTCTGATCCCATTAAAATCAGTGGGATTTCATTCTTAGCAGGATTTGAATATAATTATAAATGCTTTCCTTTTTCATAAAACTTACCTATTTTTATTCAGTCTGTTCACACAGTGATATCTATTTCAAAGGTTATGTCAGAGCAACGAATTTAAAAGAATCAAAGGAAAAAAAAAGAAAAAAACTGTTCTTGCTCATTTCAGTATTCTTCAAAGTGACATGGCTAAATATCTCAGGAGGGATTTCTGGGATATGCTTGGACATGAGTTAGGATCGTACATTGCTAATAGAACTTGAAATAAAGAAGACTCTTGAGAACCAGGGAACTTAGACCTAGACCTGCCAAAATTAGGTTTCTCATTTAAAAATTCTGCTTGTGTGTGCGGCAGTCACAGAAAAGACTTCATTATGTAGCAGAAACTGAGACAAGTACCAAGTTGACAAGTTTATTAAAACTCTTAAATATATTTTTAAAAATAATCATTAATTGAAGAAAACCATCACTTTATACAATTAATTTCTTGAAAATGAGAATATAAATACTGTGAGAGAACTGCAGCTGGGGGCTGAGCCTATAGGGTCATTAGTCGGCTTTGTTTGTGCTCAAGGTTTATATCTTTTTGCTAATTCTTCTTTCCTTTTTCATTTTAATCGTATATTCATATCCTTAAAAATGTGATCAAGGGTATCTCTCAGTGTCTTTAGTAAGGTCTTGACCTTGTAAGCAGTTTACTCTAAGTGGGATACTGAATGCGCTAGCAGTTACAGTGAAATCATTCTTCTGCATGAATTCAGATTGGGGTCAGTTGAAAGACTGGGACACAAGAAAATGCCATGTTGGTAAAAGTAGCCGTGCCAATCCTTGCAAATCTTTTGTGCAGTGACAAAAAGTTGTGCTTCTGATGTTCATCTGATGCTGCATGTGATGTCTGTTAGAAACTGATGATGTTAATATTATGAAGTAATAATATAATATATAATCACATTACAAGTATAGTAATATTTTCATCTCTAATTATTTAGTCATATAATTCATTGTCCATCCTTCATACTTGATGTTGACCTTTAGCCTTAAAAAAGTCTTTATTCTTTATATTACTGAATATTCTTTAGATAACTGGATATTTTTATAGGAAAACTCACTCCTGTATTTCAATCTAAAACCACAATTAAGTCTTATTAATTCCCTTTCCCAAGTAAAACTAAAGTCAATATGTTGGGAAAAAACTTTTATTTACAGTACTAAAAGCTATTATGGGGATATGGAAACAACCATCCAGACATAAAACCTTAAATTTCCACAATTTTTAACTGAGAGGAAGATCACCTCTTGTGAACCTTTAGCAAGTGACAATCTGCTCCTTAGGCAGTATTATATAAATGTATCTATTCGTGATTCAGAAGTTTTAAGGCATGAAAAATTTATCACATCATCTTGAGAGATGAGCCTGTGGTTAAGTGCCTTTAAAATTAAAAATATTTAATCGTGCTGATGAATTGACTGTAGGCAGTACTGCACATAGCTAGCCCACATAAGGATGCAAGAATGATTTTGCTTGTATACTAATTCTTTACCTGTTTGTCTAGGACTGGTCACAAAAAGATGGCCTTTGGCTTAATTACCCTTGCTTTAGAAGACAGTAGTTTGTGCATAAGATTTCTTTGCTTATCAAAATGAATGACAAATATTTCCAATTATCTATTATTCGTGAATTTCAATATGTAGTGTTAATCATACTGTAATTATTAACTTAACCTTGTTTTAAAAATTAGAGGCACAGGAAGGAAGGCTGAACATAAGAGGCTGTCAATGATTTCTCAAATTTTTTGTAGTCATTCCCATAACTCTGATGTATTTTCAGTAGACCAAAACCTGTATGGAAAACATTTAACGAACTGGGGTTGTACAACAATAATCAATATGCAAATATTTTTCTTCAAATAATAGAATTTTACTGATTTGAAAAAAAAATTGTAAAAAGATAAAAATGAGGTTTAAGAATAATAAACTACAGAATTCTGAGCGGTTGTATTATATTCCAAAAGACCTCTGAAACTACTCTGATTCAGAATTAGGCATGTTTTTAACAATTTAACAAGACAGTATAGGAAAGGCAGTAAAATTCTTCACAGAGATTAAAACTCATAGGTCAGGAGGCAGCAGGCACAAGATTCAACAAGGTTAATTTTGATTATTTATTAAAGGTGGGGTTTTTTCCAGCAGAACAAGAGTAGTCCTGCAGTAGAACAGATTGGAACCTCCATCTTTAGAGATATTTGCACAGCAAGGCACTGAGCAACCTGATCTCAGTTGTTCCTGATTTGAGCAGGTTTATGGATCAGACATCACCTCCAATCTCTATCATATTATCGTGCTAGCCAGGTCTGAGGGACTGAATGACCATTTCTAACCACAATGACCAGTAGGTGTGCATGTGGTATATATTTTCATGGTTAGTTTTGTCTGAAAGAAATCCTGTTCATGCCTGTTTGATTGCTTAATTTTACAAACCAAAACAGAAGAAAACCCAAAAATAATTAAAATACTCATTTCAGTGGCACACACTTGATGCAGATTAAAGCATTGATACTGTTACACCCCTGCTGCAACTTGAGAGGGAAGCTGGACAGATTAAAACATATTGTGTAACCTGACCAAATACTATGGCACTTACACGTTTGAAATGTGTTAATTTGGGTAAAAGTAATTTATCTTGGACCTATGTATGGTACTAGAGGAGTATAACTAACAACAGGGAATACATCTTTTGTAATACCTGTGATGGCAAAATCAGATATAAAATATGAGCATTCTGCAGAAGCATGAGAGCAATTTGACTGCTAAAGTGGCAAAGAAGGATGTATGGGGACAAATCAAAGGGGCTAAGAATTTAAAATGTTCCTTTACAAGCGTTAAAGAATCACCAAAGTCAAGATGCAAACTGTGGGATGAGAATGGGCAGAAAACATCTTCCAAATACATTAGGATATTGACTGACAAAACCACAGAGTGAGCTGCATCAGGAGCAGGCGTGCCCTCTGGTTTTTTTTTTTTATGAGAGGGAGGGGATTTGTGGGGTTTTGGTTTGGTTTCTTTTTTTTATCGTTTCTTTGTTTTCAGCATGGGGAGGGAGAATAGCAAAAAAACAACAGACATGAGGAAGAAAAATCAGAAAAGAAAGAAGACAAGACCACTTGAGTTCTGGCTTCTCTCACCAATGAGTTCTCAAATCTGACTAACCTGATATTGATGAGCCAGGACCACCCAGGACCATCAGTAGCAACTATGCAGCATTTTGTACTCACAGGTAATTTGGGATATTAAAGACTAATAATCTCATCTTCATATTAACAGTTATTAATGACATGTAAGAATTAATTGTTGGCATGAAGGGTACTGTGAATGAATGAATTTAGTAAAGTCCTTGGAAATTTAAAACAGCTGGCCTGTCAGTCTCATGAAAAGTTTTTCACAATGATCCCTAGTACCTTAATTGTATTAGACATGGATACATATTCTGTTACTACAATCAGTAAAATAGAAGGGTAATTTATAATTAGTTTTCCTAGAAGGTTGCATTTTTCAGTAAAGATACAATCATATTGAGCTACAGCAGCAATCTCTACTACCTGGACTTTGAAATAAGTCAGCAAGAAGATTTATGATCTTCAGTCTCCTAACCTAATTAGTATCATCTGGGACCAAGCCCATGATATGCCCCTAGCTTGTATATGTGTGCCATTGAATACTTAAATAACATTGCAGTTAATATAAAATAATTTCTTACTGGAACTTTATCCCATTGTGAACCTTTGTTAAATCTCAAAAATTCCTAATGTTTCATAGAAAGTCATTAGATTTTCATTAAATACCACTGATTTTATCCTAATATACTGCATAGATTGGTGCCTACTAAGATTTCATCCCCATTAAGAAAGGTTTAAGATTTAACCTTTTTATTCTAGTCCACACATCAGTAGAGAAAGTCTTTTAGAAGCTATCTCTAAAACATTGTCATGTTTTGCAATCTTAACATGACTGTACAGTTCGGTTCAGACAAAAGGAAAAAAAAAGAAGTCGCATTACTTGCAGACAGCTAAATAACATAAACATTCATCTAATTTATTCCCATTTTCAGATGTAAAATTAGGTGTTTCCTTCAATGAAATTAAGGAAGCTTGATCTTTAAACCAGTGTTAGCAGTGTATACACTCTGACTTAACTATTATCTGGTTTTCCATGGAGACAAGCTTATTTAAGGAAAAAAAAATCCAGAGAAAAAAGACACAACTAAGCAGTAAAAATCACCTAAAAATAAATATCTTTAGGGATCATGGATCATACAAGATGACCTTCAAAACCTGCAAGATGATTTATGCCTTCAGATATTTTCAGTAATGCTTTGGGCATGTTCTGTACCTTTAGATATAATCACAGTAAGTCATTGAACATGCTCTAATAAACTTCTGCAACTAAACATGTTTTGTTGTGCCACAGCATCATATGTAAATAGAGCTCACATAAATTTAAGAGAGGGAAGTTACCACTTGCAGGAAAAAAGCAAGATGACAGCTGGAGACAAATAGTACCATTTATTTCACAGTTTACTATAACATCATATTTGATTTTTGTTCTAGCTGGTCTAGTTTTGGTTTTTTCCTAGAACTTCTTTGAAGTTGAGTGTATTTCTATCTTACAGACTTTGTGCAAAAACTGCACAAATATCTTTGTACATTTACCTGTGTGAGAGAAATGGAAAGATGGAAAAAATGGAAAATCTACAGTAATGGGAGCATTGTATTTCACCTCCAACTCATTCTTTAATTTGTTGATTATATTAAAAAAACACATTGGAACAATCACCTTTCAATTGATTGGTCAGAAAGATTTTGTGGATTTATTTGTATAAAATAATGCTAAATATTAAAATAATTTTTTAAAAGTATTGCAATACATCTTGATAAGTTATTCTAGAAATCTTGTTCTTGGTAATCTTGCTGTGCCACATAATATAGGTTAAGATGAAAAGATTCACATAGAAGTATTTGGTTGCATATTTATTCCTTCTGGAGGTCATTATTGTTTACCTTCTTATGCTTCTGATGAATCCTTTCAGAGGTGAAAGATCAGATCTGAACACGTGTGTACATGGTTATCTGACTAAACGGTAACCAAATTATCCAGAAACACGTTGCACATTGTGAGAATCAACAGTTGCCAGAGGAATGAAGAAGCCTAATCTGTGAAGGACAGAGTGACTCTTGATTCTTCTTGATTAAAGAATGATCAGGCCATTGAGTCAGATTTAAAGTCACCAAAAAGTCACAGGAATGTGTGCTTAGCCTCTCTACTGATTGTGTCTGGGCACAAGTAGCCAGAGCTACCTTCTGTCTACTGGGCTGTGACAGGAGGACTCCCCACTGTGGGACTGGATTCTGGTCAAATGTGGCTTCTCCAACATTGTACATATGTTTTCAAGTAGGCTGATATCCACATGCACTCATCTCGAGTTCTTAATACATGTGGCTTTTTATGGGTAGGAATCTGTGTGTTTGTTCACACATGTGATACTGTCATTGAAAACAAATAATAGCCAAACCTTTTAAAGGATTTAGAGCACAGAAAGTCTGCAAATAAATAAATGAGAGAGAAATAATATTAAATAATGTAAAAGTATGTGTCATGAAAGCAGCTAAAAGACATAGAAAAGAACAAGTTGAATTTTTGGCTCATAAAACAAGCATTTATATATGTTGAATTGTTTCTGCTACTCTTCAAGTCTGCAAGATACTTTTTCCAACAAACAACATATCACATAACTCATAATGGACCAGCACTGTTTAGGAATCAGTAAGATTCTAGAAGAGGAATCAGAACAGAAGAACCTTATTTTCTCATTAGTCTCATGGTCCTAACCTGGTACCTTTTTTCTTCTGGCTTTGTGGATAGTGGATTCCTGTCGGAAAAAAAAG
>NW_005054528.1:719107-732857 GCF_000277835.1 Geospiza fortis
TGTTCTACAGGCTTGCACTTTTCAGACTGAGAGATTGAGAGATGAATGCTTTAATAATGAACTTATCATGCAAAAAAATAAAAAAGGCGGCCATTTCTACTTCTCTGTTTTTAATGAGTTTCAGTGCAATCATATTTGCGTTCATCATGTCTAGAGTAAGAGTAGTGATTTAGGCTATACTGGAGATGTAATCAATGTCTAAGAAACTCTAACTAAATATAGATTGCAATTGAGTGTGAGAGTGAAATAGGCTCCTCAGGAGGAGGAAAATGCAATAATACTCATCACTGGGTCCTGAAGAACTTTTACACTTACCAAAGGGAGGCCTCAGAGTTTTTTAATGCCTTCATCTGACAGGAAGACTAAACTTCGATCTGAGGTCCTGGGATCTCAGTTCTGCCTATATTCCGACCTAAGAGAAATACAGGACATTTCAATTTTTCCATCTTATTTAAATGTAAATGCTCATACGAAAATGTGGCATTTGTAATACCCCTTTGATACACAAATTTGAAGCTATTATGCTAATTAGATTAACCTTTGTCATCTTAATTAAATTATTAGAGATTTTTTTAATAGCTGTAAACCTCAATAGAAAGGGGTTAAATGACAATAAGCAATAGAAAATAATCCATGAATTTTCTGAATGTCACAAAGATAAGAAAGGAGTTCAAAGCAGAAAGACACGATGATGATATGGTAAAATTTCTAGCTGTTTGAAAAATTTCTTTTAGGATTATCTAAGAGCTGATGCTTTCTTTGGATCTATGAAGTATTCATTCTGAAAGTAATGTCAGGAAATAGTTTGTAGATATATTTCAAGAAAGTATAAACTAAATCAGACACAAAACCCTTTGCTTTTATGACAGTTATTTGCTTGGTTTTGGTTGGTTGGTTGATTGGTTGGTTTGTTTTTCTTTGTTTTGTTTTGTTTTGTTTTCTTTTGCTTTGTAGGCAGGTCTATTGTGACTGCAGACTTTCTAGGGGACTGATTATTCCTATACATTCCTGTAATATCCAGAAAGGCAAAAAAAAGATTCTGTCCTTAGTAGGAGATTCTAAGGAATTTTTAAATAAAACAGATCACACACAACAAAAAACCTTTTATATAATACTTTAACTCTTACAGATCATAAAGATTGCATTCCTTATTCCATTCTTGCTGTAAACAGTTACTTCAGCAGCAGCTTGCAAAGAGAATTCTCACACAATGGATTGGAACTTTCCCTGAAGAATTACAGGACTTTCTCCATTAAGCCAGAATCATATCTGATTTGCAATCTGCATATCTCATTGAAGATGGCAAGATTATTAGAGCTATATATGAAGAATAGATGAGTGTTAAATTTGTCCTACTGTTTAATACTCCATTTGAAAAAGGTTAGAAGGTTGAATTTTTAGATAAATTGGTTTCAGTTCACCTTTGCACAGAATGAATGACCATAATGAAGATACCAGTGTTATTTTTGACCAGCCTGCCTTGCTAAGGTAATGAAAAGTGTTCATATATCCAGATTTTCTCACAAAGTAAATCCAGAATGTTACAGTTATTTTGGCCTTTTAGAAAAGGCACATCAAATCAAATCAAAGATCTAGTTTTGATCTTGGAGAACAACTTTCCAAATTCCATCAGTTGCCCTCACAGGGAGCAAAGGTCTTTGAAGTTCCCTTTTCCATCTTCTCTTGGGATCAGAAACTAACCATCACATACCTATTTATCTCTCTTTCTGATAATATGTCATGTCTTTTCATAACTCTGTTTCTTCTCACCTATTTCATCCCCTTTTTCAAACCTACTTTTCTGTAAATGCAGGGACCATTTTACTCCCCCTTTAAATTATTTTTAGATAGGTGTCACTTCCCATTATTTATTTCTTCTGTCTGTCATCTGTGGTTCCCAGCTCTTCATTTCCCATAATAATGATAAACACCCTAAAATACAGCAAAAAGGCATCCTAAATCATGAGATCTTAATGGTTTTTTTTCTTTTATACAGATGTTTTCAATGATGTGATCTCTAGGCATATGCAGAAATAAGTTGAGTTATGAGGAAAATTACTCTAGTATCTTTGTTTTGGGGAGGCAGGTTATCCACTATCCTGAAACTGAATATGAATTTGTAATGAATACATCATGTCATCATGGAACCCCATGAATTTCTTCATTCTGATTTCAACACCACAAGAACAATAGGGTGTGTTTCTTTTGCCATAATAGTGAGCTTGTAAAATTGTGAAATAAACAAACAAAAATCTCCCCAACTTAAATTTCTTTTTTTCTTCTTATTTTTTTAACATCTTTTGTACATCTTAATCCAAATATCTAAAAAGAAATTATTTTTCAGGAAATAAAAAAACAAAACAAAACAAAAAAAAAAAAAAAAAAACCCAAAAAAAACTTTGTTCAAATGTTTAAAAATTTTATGAAACACATTGTCCCAAGATCTGGATGAAGGTGTAAGTTGTACCTTCCAGCAGGTTTGCTGATGACACAGTGGGAGTGAAGGGAGGCTGTCACACCACAGAGTCATGCTGCCATCCTGAGGGACCACAACAGCCTGGAGAAATGGGCTGACAGGAAGAAGAACGAAGTCCTCCACACTTATTCTCTCTGTTTTAAGTCCTGTCTCATAGTTCAGGGTAGAAGAAGGAGGAAAAAAGAATGAATGAAACATTAGATTGTACATTATACCAAAGGACCTGACATATGATTCAATACTAATATTATTGAAATGTGCATTGGAACATACTTTGCACTTAGTGAAAGATCTGCCTGTTCCTCCATACAGAAAGGCATGAAGAAATGTGTAGGTACATGCCTATCTGTATATAGTGACATTTAAATTCTCCGTGAAGACTAAGTTTTCTTTGGACACCCTCATCCCTAGGGGTTGAGTTCCCATGCTCACCAACCATCTGGGCTGCAAATTTAATCAGACTACAAATCTTGTAAACCAATGAGTCTAGGCCTTTAGTTCAAGCAAGAGGACCTCATGATCCTAATTTTGTGATTTTTAGGCATATTAATTATTATCTTGCTTCTAGAGTACACAAAACACTGCTAATTATTTACCCCAAGAAAGCCACATAATTTGGCTGCCTATGCTCATGAAAGGTTTCTAAATAGCCAGGAAAAAAATTTCAACTACTACTAGTTTTGTGGGTCTTTTACAAATTATTTTAATATTTAAAATAGCAAAATATATTTATTGCTGAAATGTTTTTGTAATTACTATAATTTTTTATGCATACACATACATTTTCATATAATGAGTCATATAATTTTATTTATTAGCACCAAAACTCATTTCGATTAAAGGCCCAGTGAACTTTTCATTAAGGAGACATGTTTTTTTGTTTAAAATGAAAGACTAACATAAATTCCTATTACAAATCTAGTAATTTTATTCTTTATCATCTTTTTCGAGGATTAAAACAAATAAATAAATAAGAAGAATTGTTCCAGGAATTCTATTCTGTCCACTCCTCCTACAGGATGCCCATTATCAATGCCAGATGAAGTCAGACACAGCCTTGTATCATAGAGATTTATTTTTCTGCTTCAGACTGATTTGATCAGGGGCAGACTGGTGGGATGATTCCTGAACAGCTCTTATCATGTGGTTTGCTTTACCTTTTCCTCACTTGTTCTCCTTTCTGCAGCAAAAATATATCTGAATTTTAATCTTTCTATAGCCCCCAAGTTTGTTGGTATTATGCCCTACTAGGGACCTTTGTGATTGAGGATCATTTTACGTTATCTTTTGAAATTATTTGCTCAAAATTACTTCCTGATCCTTCTCTTACACATCTCTTATGATACAATTTGATAAAATTCTTACATAATTTTACTCTTAGTGTAATCTCTGTTTCAGTTATATCAGTAGAAAAATCTGAGTTGATGAATATTTTCTAGAGTAACAGAGTTCTTGATAATTCTCTAAGTGCTAGCATATTTCTTAGGGTTTATCTTCAGTAATCTACTAATAGCAGTAATAAACAGGAAGAGCAGTAGGGATGAAGTACTTTTCCAGGTTGTAACCAGTTGTAGATTTATTCTTGCATAGGCTTGGCTCAGCTACCTAAGTCTGTGGCACCCCATCTGCTTTTGACTGTCACTTCTCAAGTATGTCTCCTAGAGCTGCTAGCAACATAGACAAGATGTAGGTATTGTAGGGACCACAGATTATCTAATTTTAATTAGTAAATTAAGCCCAGCATACTAGATAAGAGGGTAAAATGTGCATGCCCAAACAATGCATTTTGACATATGCCTGGGCATTTCTGTAACCGCTGCCTTTTCTGTGTCAAGTCTTGTCCAATAATTCTTCAAACTTTTGTTTAAACATAAACATGAGAAAGGTTAGAACAACAGATCCCATATAAGCTCAGTTATATTAAATGCTGACTCTCTGTCCTGGGGGCTGGTGTCAACAACATTTGCTATTCCTAACTACTAGTCACACTCCTGAGAGGTTTGAGGACTGATAGCTTATTAATGTATGCAATTTGGTTTCTTTATATTAATTTTGAATATATCCAATGAGAAAAAAAATCCCAACCCTATGAACTGTAGAGGTTAAGTTGTCCTTATCAAATGAGAGTTTAATCGCTACAAATCTAAAACTTGAATGTCAAGCTGTGTGATTATTCACAGGGTTAGTGACAATGGAAGTGTTTGTATTTTTTTCAGCTGAAAGATGCACTGTTTGATTTGTAACAGGTACAACTCTTATCAATGTTATATCTAGCATGCTATGCCTATATACAAATACAATTTATAACATGCTATATATTACATGTCAAATATTTCCTTGTCAGAGATCATCCTTTGACTGCACTTGTTTTGCAGGGTTCAGTGTCTCAGCTATGCACATCTCTCAAATTCATCTTTATTTTTATTCATTTTACATTAAATTCCCTTTTCCTTTCTCTTCTGTATTTATTTTTTGCCCAGTATGTGTGGCTTCCTTCAGTTATTTAATAATATCCTGGCATGGCAAGGTGTTGGTAAAAGGACATTTCAAAAAGTGTAAGAGAAAGACCTAACTGAGGAATCAGATAAAATCATCAGTTTTGCATTCCAGGCATCCATAAAATGTTTTTTCTAGCATAAAAGTAAATCCAAGGTTTGAGTCAGTGGAAACTCTCTTCTGCTTCTCAAAAAAAAAACAAAAACCAAAAAAAAAAAAAAAAAAAAAAAAAAAAACAAAAAAAAAAAAACCAAAAAAACCCAAGGCAAATTAGGATAATTTTTTGCTGTTATACATATTTGAACATTTCTGTTGTACTTTTCCAGCTGTCAAAAAATTTCTTCATACAGTTTTGGCCTTCAAGAAATTCCCAAAGCTAGTCATTTGCCCAGCTGTACATTACCATTACTATGTGCTTTCTTGATGGAGATTACCCATGCACTGATGGAACATAATGTTCTATAACATGACCTAAAGCAATAATAGCATGCAATATAATCCTTGTTATATCTTTAATAATGAGATAAAACTAAATTACAGCATTTGATTTTGCTGACTTAATTTCAGATGCTCATCTTTTACAGGAAACCTAATCTATGCCAGAAGTGGCCATTGAGGATCATCAGCAGTGCAACTAAAATATAGAAAATAGAGTTCTATTACATTCAACCATTAAAACTGAATTTAAGGACTGCAAGCTCATTTGCACAGAATACTGTCATTTTTCACCTTGCAAGTTTAAATATGCTTGCATAGTCTTTGATAGATTCTCCCAGAGCAAATAGAATACTTGCATACAATTCACTCTTGAGAATCCCATCAGCTTTTAAGTGATTTTTGCACATTTCCTGAATATTATGGCATTATTTAAAAAGCAATTTTAGATTATCACAGGATTAAAAAATAACTTCACAAGATTTTATATTTGTTTTGCTCTCTGCACATTCCTTATTTGTTTGTTTATTGTATTACAAAAATTTATTCAAACACCAATAATGAAAAGGATCTATTGTGTAAACATAGTACAAATACATACTTAGGAAGAGCCACTACTTAAAAGATTTTGCTATGGTAAAGAGCAAACGACTCTGCCAGCAGTTATTAACATTTCTTGGTATTTCCTCATAAGTCTCTGGAACTTGAAGGTTTTGAGTTCCTTATTGTTTCACTGGGCTGAAATCCTGCTAGCTGAACTTTATGTTCAAAATTCATCTTTTCTAGAAAACGTCCTTACAGTTAAATATGGATCTGACTTGGAATAGGAAAAGGAGAATTAGATATTCTGGCATTTCATAAAAAAAAAAATTAAACACATGTACTGGAATCCTTAATCCTTGATGTAAAAACTCAATTTTTTCTTGGAAAATATTTCTTTTTTTATTCCTTATTACTGTAAAAGTTGACGAAAAAATGGTCTTTTCAGTAGCGATAGATTATTTTTCAGAGTGTGTTTGAAAATTCTTGTTATTTCTTGTTGGATTTGATTTTGTAAACAATATATAGCATAATTTCCTTCTGATGTTTTGAGCAATTGTAGGATTGCATTTGACCAAAGAGATTACAAGTAATTCAAATTTAAATAGATTGTGAAAGGATTGCAGCTCAATCTTTTTCCCTTTATCGTTCTCTTTATTAAGGAGTAATGAGTATAGCAAGAGAAAACAAACCTTAGGAAATCATACGTATTACAAATACGTTAAAATAGTTCAATTTTTTTTATAAAGACTATACATGTTCTTGATCAGTACTGCTCAGCTTCTAATAATTTCTTATCATACAAAGATTATTAGGTCCATAAAAGCATTTAAAATAGCAGAAACAAGCTCTAAAATCACAGTGAGGATTTATATCCTTAATGTCAGAGATCAGGACCAATTCTTAGGGGTTTTCTGTCTGCTAAATGGTAATCTTAGTATTGCTTAAATATCTATAGAAAAATTTTGGACCTGAAAACCTTTCTATGTAATTGAACATAATCTATTTTGCATACATGCAATATTAATTTATGTCAATTTCTAGCAAAATTATTATTTGCTGAAAAAAATTTTCTGTGTTCTGGTGATGTGACTTTGAGCTGTGACAGAATATGTTTAGTGGTGGTGGTATTTGTTGGGCTTGATGATCTTGGAGATCTTTCCTAATACAATGGATTCTATAAATTTATGATTCTATGTCTTCAGCCCCTTCATTGTGTTCATTCTTTTGTTGCAAGACTTTTAGTTCTGTTTTAGGTTTTAGCTGAAAGGTAGAGAAGATTGATCCATGTTATAGTTTTTAGAGGAGGAAGACACACCACCACTATATTTAAGATACTTTCACAGTTTTTAACACATTATGACACATCCCATAAGTACAAAAAGTAGGGGGTTTATATATATGAGTTTTAGATGCTCTTTTATTTTGATCATCAATTCTATTAAAGAAACTGTATACAACATAATCAGAATAAACAAGTTCCTGTACCACTTTAATGGCTCACAGACTTGTGAAAACCCATTTGAATAACCATTTGCAATGTTGATTAAAATATTGTTTACAAATATACTGATATCTTCTTTCTGTTTGTGGAAACTGAATGGTTTCAGTGAATTCTAGTTTTCTAGTAATTCAACCTTACTTCTTACACTGAGCTTTCCCCTTCTACTGTTTACCTTTGATGAGATATTTCTGGAAGCCAATGGGATTCTGTTCTAAAAATACAGCTGATTACAGCAGGATCTGGTTTCGAATATGAGTTTTCCTCATTTCATTATTCTTACTTTCTTTCTTATTTCCTTTCTGGAGTATTTTTTTAATCCCTTTACATCTCTATCCCTTTATAATTTAGCTTAGGTACTAAATGAGTAAAAGACTAAGAAACAAACCATATAATCTAAATTCAAATTTGTAATTTCCCTATAACCATGTTCTCTCAATTCAAAAACATCTCATATAAGCAGCATCAGGTCTAACAGGTTTATTTGCATTCCTCCAGGGCATGGAGCTGTGGGGGTGGGCTCCAGGACCTGGACAGGAGGGTCCTGGGTACAATTGGTTTGAGGAAGCAGTAGCCCTGCTGAAAGAAGGCAGGAGGGAAGGAAGGAAGGAAGGAAGGAAGGAAGGAAGGAAGGAAGGAAGGAAATCTCTGTTATTCAGAATCCTGTTCATTTCTAAAAGCAATTTCAGTGAATAGCCTTATGTTGCACTAAAGAGCTACCTACTTGACTAATTTTGTGAGTACTCAGTGGAGAAGAAATGCGATGCTAAGGGCCTTCTAAGTCAGTAATGTGCTCTGAGCTGTCCTCTGGCATAGAAGTAACTGAGATGATAAATGTTTTTCTTTCCCAGATATTTCATCTGAGGCACGACACTGCTTTGAATAATTCGTGTGTCCATTGGGTGACAAATACAATTCTGAATATCATCCAGCAGTGAGGTAACACCACTTTTTACTCTTCTAACTGGAGCTAACTTCGTGTAAGTCTCCATAACACACTTTTGAATTACTGCATTTTCAGAAATATCCAAGAGGATTCAGAGATACTGCTGATTGCCTCAGGCACTATATGATTTGCCTTCAGCTGCCCCCCACACACATCAAGCTTTTCTGCTTAAAGCTTCTGGGTTGCACAAGAAGGCTTATGTTCAGACATACTGTGACATGGAAAGCTACATCAAATTACTTCTTTCTAAAATGTTCTTGTTCATTTTATGTTACATTTTATACCTACTTTTTAGTTCTGACTATGTGAGATTTGTGGTATATAAAAGAAGTTAACACAGCATCTTATTATCCAAATCTATCATATTGTGTGCCACAGGCTATCATTCAAAAACACTTTAGAGTTTACCAATTACACTAGAAATATATAATTTACCACAAAAACAGTAGCCAGAAAATTCATTTTCTGTTCCTACAATTGCTTATTTTCTCTGGTTAAGACAAAACCAAGGAAGAAGCTAAAGCCTGTAACCCTAATAAAAAATTCTGTCTGTAGCAGTATGAAAAAACAGAAGTGTTCTACCAACAGGATAGATCTGTGCTTTTCAACTTGAACCACTTCAGCTTTCATGTCCATTAACTCTCTAGCTGTCCTGCTGAGGCAGTCATCAAGATTGCCAATTGTGATGGTGTTTATGCTGAGAGTGTTTGTCCACAAGCAAACTGAAAACATTAACTAAGATAAAGGCCAGCGATTTTGAAACTGCAGCCCTCAGACTTGTGAAAAATATGTTCTGGAACAATTTCTGTGCTTTGTTATGGGATCAGATGAAAGGTTAAAAAGACATCCTTAACTTTTAATCTGATTAAATGCACAATATTTTGTAAGCACTTTTAATTCATTTTGAGTAGCATTCAGAAAGGTTTTCAAAATTTGGAACATTTTGAAGTGAAGATTAGGAAAATTTCCTGACAGGATGGGAAAGAGATTGTAGAGACTTTGGGTGTTCTTTGGACCCTGACACTATGATTACAATTTTACTTATTGTAATATTTATTTATTTACAGTTTCACATACATTGCATGAAAACTCTGCTGCTCAAGCTCTAGTATGCTGATTGTCACATGAATAGGGGATATCCTCAACCCTTACTGTGGGGAGATTTCCTTGACCCTTATTATTTGCTTTGTCTGGGAGTGTCCAAGGAAAGTCAAGACCCTTGTGCCCAACCAGTCTGCCAGCATCCTGTTATGGGGACCCTTCACTAAACAATTCTGCTGGATTGGAGCATGGTTTGACTGACTTATTCAGGGACAGACATCAAGAGAAGATCCCTCAGCTGGTCTTCCCACTTTATTTGTGTACCTCACTGCCAGCAATTGCCAGAGCCCATGAAGGCCTGACACCAACAGTTTAGAGAATAACACTCTTTGTTAATACAAAATAGACAGGTGACAGGTCAAGGTTCAAGGACTGTTTGAGATGGTATCTGACTGCAGAAACATATTCAAAGCAACACAGAGAAACCCTAATCCCCAATAAAAGTGTTCAGTACACACAGAATGTGGTTCTTGCTCATTCCTATGAGTGAGAGGACAGGTTCAGCCCATCGACTGATCCTAGCAGTTATGATGGAGTCTTCCCTAATTTTCTGCATTTTCAACATAATTTTATACTATTTATTTACGTTCAGATGGGGCTTTAATAACTCTACTCATACATACCTTTGTTATTGATTGATGCAAAATTTTCTTGCTTTGATCTTAAAATTATAGTCAATAAAATATAGACACTTCCTCAGTGAGGGGTGGTCATACATTGGGGGTGGGCAATTTGGGGATGGAGTTGTGTGTTAGTATTACAATTAGGTTAAAATAAGCCAAGTTCATCCAAAGAGAGCAATTTTGCCACAGTTCCTGCCTTGAGAACAAGACGCCTTCTCCTATCTCCCCTGACTGAGAGATGATATAGGGTTTATCAGCTGTAAAGGACCATCAAGGTCCCTTCCCTGCAAGGGTTTCAACAGAGCCTTGGACACAGGCTTTCCCCTCTGCTGCATCCCCCATTCCATCCCCCTCAGCCGGTGCTTATGTGTGCAGATTATGTGTATGGGGAATCATCATGGACCACATTCCATCCAGGAAAGAGAAGCTGCATTACTTCCCCCCGGTGAGGCTGCATCTGGAGCACTCTGTCCAGTTCCGGGCTCTTTAGTACATGGAGTTCCTGGAGGACTGCAACGATGATAGGCAATGGGAACAACTCTCTTTTGAGGCTAGGATGACCTAGTTGGGCCTAGTTGGGCTTGTTTAGCATCAAGAAAGGAAGACTGAGAGGAGATCATATCAATGTCTGTGAGTGTCTGAAGGGAGGGTTTCAACAGGATGGAGCCCAGCTTTTCTCAGTGGTGCCAAGAAATAGGACAAGAGGCAACAGACAGAGACTTATGCCCAGAAAGTTCCACCTGAACATGAGGAAAACTTCTTTACTGTGAAGCTGACCATGCAATGGAACAGGTTACCCAGAGGGGTTGAGGAGTGTCCTTCCCTGGAGATATCAAGAACAATCTGGATGCAATTCTGTGCCATGTACTTAAGATGACCCTGCATGAGCAGAGAGGTTGGATCAGATGCAACCCACAGGCCCACTGTGGTCCCTTCCAGCATTTCCCGTTCTGTGATTCTGTGAGTTACACCCATACTTTAAAAAATCAGACTGAGAAAACAAATTAAAGACATCAATAAAATTAAGCCACTACCAAAGCCCAATTTACGCAGAAATGTGAGTCATGAGACATTCTGACTCCAAGAATTCTTCATTACAAATACCTGGTTCTCATTAGAGCCCTTCAATTAAATTGCCTTTGCAGCATTGCTCGTGGTATGTGATATATGGCATGGAAATGCTAAGCAGATAGAGGTCTGTGGGGAAAGCATACCACAAACATCAAGACCTTTTCTGGCAATTTTCAACCACTGTCTAACCAATACTCCCAATGTATAGAGGTACATAAATATAAAAATGATAAATTGGAAAATATTATTTTTCACATGTAAATTTCAAGACAAGAAGACATGGAATATCAGCCTAAGAAAATCAATCTTCAGTTTTTAGAAGATTTATTTACTGTGCTGCACTCTCTGGTTTATGTGTAATTTGTGACTACTATGTTCATCCCGAGAAGAAAGAGAATTAGGAAATTATACAGTACAATGTAGGCCACAAAATACGTATTCCAAAGCAATGCAATTTAGATGAATTAGTAAATGTATATTCAGACAAGTGAGAAGAAAAGAAAGGCTCTTAAATTAAATGAATACATGAGTTTTCCATCCTTTTCCAACTTTTTTCTTTTTTGAAATATTTTTATTTGAGAAAATCCTGATAAAGGAAATATTTACATAAAAGTCTTTTTCAATCAATCAATCAGTCAGTCAATCAATCAATCAATCAATCAATCAATCTTTTAATTCAATGTTAATAATATTGCAAATAAATACATAGAATGAAATCTATCATCTAAGGTCCAGGGGAGTTAGAATTTGAAAAATAGAAAACTACTTTACTAGATGCACGTATGGTACTTATTAGGCTGGGTTTTGTTATAAGGCTGAATTGCACTTTACCTGTAACTAAGAATGGATGAAAGATAATTTTTTTGTGGAAAAGACAGAAAAAATTTGCTATATTAGACCAGAAAATACCCCCAACAAGCTACATATAATTCTGTAAGAAGATGAAGAACACTAATAATAACAAAAGTATTTATT
This sequence comes from Geospiza fortis, assembly GCF_000277835.1. Taxonomy (NCBI): domain Eukaryota; kingdom Metazoa; phylum Chordata; class Aves; order Passeriformes; family Thraupidae; genus Geospiza; species Geospiza fortis. The sequence goes on from NW_005054528.1 coordinate 731,272, forward strand.
ACTATGGATTGGGAAAAAATAGTTCCATTTTCTATATATTTACTAAGAGTTTTCACTTATTTACTAGCATTGTCTGAATCTCCAGATATTGGTCATAAAAGCCATGTCTAGAAACATTTTGTTTGTATAGGTTTTTAGGTAATAATTACTCCAAACAAAGTCAGAAGCTTGTTCTGCTAAAAAGGCAAAAGAAAGGACAGTATCCTGCTGCAGAAAACTTTGTTCTGGGATATACACATATATTTTCATACATACATATGTATGCATAATGCTGGCTGTCCAGATCATCCAACTTGGAGGTGAAATTCATATAACACGAATGCAAATTGCCTGCATGGCATATGTTGAGAGATATTTACATTTTCCTGGAAGATGCTGATTCTGCATTTCTCAGCGAATACTGAATATCTACACCTTGATCATAGCTCATGGCTTTACTTTTTGTAAACTGACAAATAGCCTGCTGGGACCACTGAATATATGTAATTAACCCCTGCTTGTACCTCAACCTTTCTTCCTGATTTCAGATAGGGAGTTGTACTTGCAAGAAACAGAAGGACTTGAATTTACTGCGCATACCTAGAAAAATAAAATAGTATGTTCTAAATAAATATTATGTATTACAATATTTTCTTCAGCAATTTTTAATATAATTATATAAACCTACATATAAAATGCACATTTTAATTTCATTGCTGGTTTTAGTTGACAAATTAAGTAAAGATCCACAGTTTAAGTTTAAAATAATAAAATAAATCAGTCACACCCTTAGCATTAATAGCAAGAAGTGCTTACTCTCACTGGGCTCAGATGTTAGATTTGCCCAGAACAAAATAGTCAGCACATAATTGGTTCTCTAGTCTTGTTTTTGATTATCGTGAATACCATAAACAGGCTGATAAAATTACCCATCACTTACTTAACTGGCCAAGTACACTAATTAGATTCTGCTAAAGGACAGCCATTCAGAAGAGTATATTAATTCATATTTTACTCATCAGTCTCACAAACAGATAGGACCTACTAATTCTTATCCACACACTGGCTGATCTGTTAAATGCTTATGTAGTTTTACAGCAATGGCTGACATCCATCTCGCTTCAGGAAATGCTGGTTCAAGTCCCTTCATAATTTGAAAGTTTACAAACATAAGAACAAGTTTGCAAGAAACTTGCATGATTAAGCAAAAATAATTAGATTACCAAAATGCATAGTATTAGTCTTTACTTAGTCAACTCAATAATATTTTTTTTCACATTTCATTTAAAAAGGAAGGGAAAATCTGTTTAAAATCAACCGTGTTCTTCTTAAATGACAGTTTTATAATGTAGAACAATACAAGAAGATTTTTAGACAAGCAGTCATGTAATATGTTAAAGTTCTACATCAGATATTAAAACCTTAAGAAAACCAGGGGAATTAATTTACTCATCTTTGAGAGTTGATTTGTCATAATACAGCTATTTTGCAAATGTAGTGCATTTAAACCTGCAGACTGTGAGATACACATCACTCCCAATTCAAGTCATGGATGGGAGCATAAATCAAGAAATGGGGATCAAAGGAGTCTATTAAAACAACAGTGT